>NW_026111533.1:303826-311326 GCF_024679095.1 Eriocheir sinensis | reverse complement strand
AAGAGTTAGGAGATCACTAGTAGAACGCCCCTTGCGGAACCCATACTGGCTATCAGATAGAAGGTAAGAATTGGAAAGGTGCTTTTGAATCTTACGGTTAAGGATTTAATCAAAAGCTTTAGATAGACAAGAAAGTAAAGCAATAGGACTGTAGTTTGATGGATTTGAGAGGTCTCCCTTCTTAGGTAAAGGCTGTGTGAAGGCATACTTAAAGCAAGAAGGAAAGGTAGATGTTGACAGGCAGAGGCGAAAGAGTTTGACCAGGCAGGGTGACAGCACGGAGGCACAGTTTTTAAGGACAATAGGAGGCACTCCATCAGGTCCATAAGCCTTCTGAGGATTGAGGCCAGAGAGGGCATAGAAAACCTCATTTTGAAGAATCTTTTATAACAGGCATAAAGGAGTCAGAGGGGTGATGAGTAGGAGGAATATGCCCAGAATCGTCCAGAGTGGAGTTTTTAGAAAATTTTTGAGAGAAGAGTTCAGCCTTAGAGATAGATGAGACGGCAGTGTTGCCGTCAGGACTGAGGAGTGGAGGGAAAGATGAAGAAGTGTAGTTGGAGGAGATGTTTTGGCTAGATGCCAGAAGTCACGGGAAGAGTTAGAGAAAGCAAGGTTTTGACATTTTCTATTAATGAAAGAATTTTTGGTTAGTCGGAGAATAGATTTGGCACGATTTCAGGCAGAAATGTAAAGTTCATTATTAGCATTAGTTTGAAGGCTCTGGTATCTTTTGTGAGCTACCTCTATCATTGACAGCACGAGAATAAGCGTGATTAAACCAAGGCTTTTAGCGTGAGGAGTAAAGAAAGAACGAGGAATGTATGCCTCCATTCCAGAGATAATCACCTCTGTGATGCGCTGAGCACACACAGAGGGTCTCTATCCTGGAAGCAATAATCATTCCACGGGAAATGAAAGTACATCCTCAGGTCGTCCCACCGAGCTGAAGCAAATGCCAGAAGCATCGCCTCTTCGGTGGGTCCAGAGGGTGTACAGGAGCGATAGGACAGGATGCATACATAAGAGTGTGATCAGAGGAGCCCAACGGAGAGAACAGTTTGACAGAATAAGCAGAAGGGTTTGAGGTACATAATATATATATATATATATATATATATATATATATATATATATATATATATATATATATATATATATATATATATATATATATATATATATATATATATATATATATATATATATATATATATATATATATATATATATATATATATATATATATATATATATATATATATATATATATATATATATATATATATATATATATATATATATATATATATATATATATATATATATATATATATATATATATATATATATATATATATATATATATATATATCTCTCTTCTCAGCAAAAATCTTTTTTGAACCAGCAATAAAAGTATTCCCTCAATTTAGTAAGACCTTCCTTAAAATAAGTAATAATAGTATTTTGACTGGTTATGATAGACAGTGTTATTCAAGTGGAAAGGAACACCATAAGGCGAAGATTAAGAATAATGTAGAAAGAAGTTCGAGTAGCTATATGGACATGATATCAAGGAGTAAGAAATACAACCAATAACTTAAAGGCTAAGAGTAAAGGAAAAACGTAATTTTATCGCAGAGTAGAGAAATGTTAAAACTAAGGATTCTAGATTATATTGGCAGATATTACGGGGAATACAGTACAAGTCTGAGGTACCAATCTTGATTACAAAATTTATGAATCGTTTTTAGAGATTAGTGAAAGATGGTAATATTAAACAATCTCTGGATGCTGCGGGCACTGATATTGACGACGACAGTGAGCTGAATAAAATGGTTACAGAGGAGGAAGTTAACAGGTGCATACAGAGGTTAAAGAATAATAAAGCCGCTGAGATTGACAACTTCATTAACGAATATTTTAAACATACGAAACATACACTGCATGTGTACTGTCTATGTAAACTTTTTAACAAGATTATAGAAGCAGGGAACCTTCCAGAGGACTGGAAAATAACTAAAGCTATATTAAGATTGATGATAAATGGCTGGATGACACGCTGAGAGTTCTTGTAGCGGCGGTGACGCTGTGATAGTGTCTGGGAGTGTAGCAGGTATGTGCACTGCCCTAAGTGCTGTAAACGTATTGTGAAGCTAGATATTCACTGTAACAAGACTAAAATTACCATGTTTTCCAGGGATAAATGTGAAGTAGGAAACTACAACTTTCAGTTTAAAGGTGAAATGATCGAAATCGTTGAGGAGTATAAATATTTAGGTGTTGTTATGGAATCTAACGGAAGCTTTTAAACGTGTCAGGAACACCTTTGCCAGCAAGGACGAAGGGCGATGTACAGCTTGATTGGAAAGTGCCGGAAATTTGACCTCCCTGTTGACCTGCAACTGGAATTGTTTGACGCGATGGTGTTGCCTATTATTACGCATGGTTGTAAGATCTGGGGTTACAGAATTCTTAGGGATGTAGAAAGTGTACATATTACGTTTCTGAAACACTTACTTAATGTTCGCAAGACCACATGTAATGCCATGGTATATGGCGGGCTGGGTAAACATCCTGTCACCATTCATGTGAAATGCAGAATGTTAAATTATTGGTCAAGGATAATTACCGGTAAACAAGAGAAAATGTTATATAATGTATCAGTCTTTTTAAAATGCATAATGAAAATTGTTACAAATCACCATGAATGAAATATAAAATTGCTGGTTTTTTTTTTTTTTTTTTTTTTTTACAACTGAGACAGCTCAAGGGCACATACAAAAAAGGGAAACAATAATAAAAAAAAAAAGCCCGCTGCTCGCTGCTCCTAAAAAAGAATCAGAAGAGGTGTCCGAAAGAGAGGTCAATTTCGGGAGGAGAGGTGTCCTGATACACTTCTCTAGAAAGAGTTCAAGTCGTAGGCAGGAGGAAATACAGATGAAGGAAGATTGTTCCAAAGTTTACCAGCGTGAGGGATGAAGGAGTGAAGATGCTTGTAAACTCTAGCATAAGGGGTTTGGACAGTATAGGGATGAGCATGGGAAGAAAGTCCTGTGCAGCGGAGCCGCGGGAGGGGGGAGGCATGCGGTGTGAGGGACAGGACGATGCGGTGATGGGGACGGCGTGCGTGTGAGGGGTGGGGTTAAACAGACAGATAGACAGACAAATTAACAACCAGACAGGGTGGAAAGTCATGTTTGCGGTTGAAATTCTTTTTTTTTATAAATTTCCATATGAACTTGCGCGGCTCGTGCGGAGGTACTGCGGCGCACTACCAAGCGTTAGAGCGTCATGGTGGCCTTTAATTAAATACCTAGTACCCTATGCACGGGGGATTTAAACATATACTGTCACTTCTCCACACCAACCAAAAAAGAAGAGAAATGAAAGAAAAAGCCGCGAGTCTGCAGATTATCAGCCAGGTGGCTTTGATGCATAAACCTGGCGACAATGAATGAGTTGGGTTACAATGGGTAATCTGTGGTTATTAGTTCCAAATTTCAAAGACTTATTCTATACGGCTTTGGTAACCTTATTAAGTACCTTTCAAAAGAGAAACTGTCTTTATAAGTCACGTAAGTACTGCATGATGATTTACTGTTTAAAGTTGAATACCACTCCAATCCAGTGATCCTTAACATTCCTCTGGAAAGCAAGTTTCAAGCAGTGTGTTGTGAACCTCTTGTTCCAGACAAATCCCCGACATTCTCAGCTGAGTTTATATATATATATATATATATATATATATATATATATATATATATATATATATATATATATATATATATATATATATATATATATATATATATATATATATATATATATAGTTTCCTTTCCGGCCGTTCTATCTCTGCGGTGGACGGTCACTGTTCTTCCCCTAAACCTATCAACAGTGTGTTCCACAGGGCTCTGTCCTATCACCCACTCTCTTCCTGTTATTCCTCAATGATCTTTCCATAACAAACTGTCCTATCCACTCATACGCCGACGACTCCACTCTGCATTATTCAACTTCTTTCAATAGAAGACCATCACAATAGGAAGTACACGACTCCAGACTGGAGGCTGCAGAACGCTTAACTTCAGACCTTGCTATCATTTCCGATTGGGGCAGAAGGAACCTTGTGTCCTTCAATGCCTCAAAAACTCAATTTCTCCAGCTATCAACTCAACACAATCTTCCAAACACCTATCCCCTATTCTTCGACAACACTCAGCTATCACCTTCCTCAACACTAAACATCCTCGGTCTATCCTTAACTCAAAATCTCAACAGGAAACTTCACATCTCCTCTCTCGCTAAATCAGCTTCCTCGAGGTTGGGCGTTCTGTATCGTCTCCGCCAGTTCTTCTCCCCCGCGCAGTTGCTAGCCATATACAGGGGCTTTGTCCACCCTCGTATGGAGTATGCATCTCACGTGTGGGGGGGCTCCACTCACACAGCTCTTCTGGACAGAGTGGAGTCTAAGGCTCTTCGTCTCATCAGCTCTCCTCCTCCTACTGATAGTCTTCTACCTCTTAAATTCCGTCGCGATGTTGCCTCTCTTTCTATCTTCTATCGATATTTCCACGCTGACTGCTCTTCTGAACTTGCTAAGGGGGAAAGTCATTTTTATGGTCATGTTCGGAGATTTTGATCTCTGTGGGCGTAATTTTTCGTCTGGATTGAGGGGTAGGCGTTGGCTGAACTGGTAGCGTACAGGGCCCACTTTCACCGCGTGATGGACGACGCGGGCTCGAATCCCCACGTTACCACCTCGGATTTTTCAGTCACCGCCGAGCGGCTTAAAACTACCCACATGCTGTCCTGAAGACCACCCATCAACCCGGACTCTAGAGGAAGCCGTCCAAGCGAATCAAGAACGAGTTCCGGGGGGCAGCATGAGCCAATGCAAGATGGCGCCACTATAAACTCTCGCCTGTGCCAGAACGGGCTGGGCCCACCATCAGGCCCCACCTGGAAGAAGCCATGGGCCAACCATCAGGCCCCACCGGGAAGATGCCTACCGGCGCAATAGGCAGCAACGTAAACAAAAAAAAAAGGGGGGGGGGGGACAAATGATTTTTTTACAGTTTAAACACTAGACTGTGAGGTACCCCTGATATAATTTTCATAAAAATTGAAGGAGTTTTTTTTTTTTTTTTTAAGTTTTACACATGCTCAAAAAAATCTTATTCACGGAAAATAATCAAAGTAAAGGAATATCCTTTACATGAGATTTAAATGACACCCAAAGGAACAATACTGCATATTATCATTTGTATATCGCAAATAATAAGTGCGCAAAACAAAATCAATTCAAGCGGTAATTTTTTTTCTGTAAAAACTACCGAAAAAAAATCAAATCCTACAAACTTTGACATTACCAAATCTCAATATGCTGTTTTGTAGATAACTATTTTCTGAGTATTATGCTGAGAAAAAAAAGAAAAAAAAAAGATCGTCCAAATACAGGTCGAGATATATAATTCTTTACATTGAAATTTTTATTTTGAGAAAAACGCACTTTTGTGTTTAGGTGACAATGTATGGTACAGAGATGTTTTCTAGCACAACACAACTATGTCTCGTTCCTTATCTTACTCCTCTGATAATGTTCAAGAGGTCAGATTTCCAAGGAAGCTCTTTCAGGTCATCTCAGGTCACTTCTACGGGGAGGGTGTGCTCAAAATTGCTTTTCCTCTAAGTAGATTTAGGCACCTGGTCCCCTTTTGTATCTTATAATACATGTAGGAATGCACAATGTATTCTAAAAGACAAAATATCAATCCCTCAGAGGGGAGGGTATCATTGGGCGCCACCCAACTCATTCATTGTCGCCAGGTTTATGCATCAAAGCCACCTGGCTGATAATCTGCAGACTCGCGGCTTTTTCTTTCATATCTCTTTTTTTTTGGTTGGTGTGGAGAAATCCTGGCTTTATCCATTTGTTTTCTTGTTATTGTCGCCTCAGGAGTTGAAGGGAAGCCTATATCGGCAATGTATCTATTTGCCTCATATCCCAAGTTGTGCTCAAGTATTATGAGCTGAGTCATAAATCTTACCCTTTTTAGGCCAGCAAACTTTGCTTTATTTTGATGTAGCCACAGCTTTCCGCTTACCATAATTACATATAATTACGAAAAAAATCGGGAAAAGAGGATGCAAATTGAAGATACACAAAGAGAAGTGACACTATATGTTTAAATCCCCCGTGCGTAGGGTAGTAGGTATTTAATTAAAGGCCACCGTGACGCTCTAACGCTTGGCAGTGCGCCGCAGTACCTCCGCACGAGCCGCGCAAGTTCATATGGAAAAAAAAAAAAAATTTCAACCGCAAAAATGACTTTCCATCTGCTAACTGCATGCCTTCCCCCTCCCGCGGCCCCGCTGCACAGGACTTTCTACTCATGCTCATCCCTATACTGTCCAAACCCCTTATGCAAGAGTTAACCAGCATCTTCACTCTTTCATCCCTCACGCTGGTAAACTCTGGAACAATCTTCCTTCATCTGCATTTCCTCCTGCCTACGACTTGAACTCTTTCAAGAGAAGTGTATCAAGACACCTCTCCTCCCGAAATTGACCTCTCTTTCGGACACCTCTTTTGATTCTTTTTTAGGAGCAGCGAGCAGCGGGCTTTTTTTTTTTTTTATTATTGTTTCCCTTTTTTGTGTGTGCCCTTGAGCTGTCTCCGTTGTTTAAAAAAAACAAAAAAAAACAGCGATTTTATATTTCATTCTTGGTGATTTGTAACTATTTTCATTATGTATTTTAAAAAGACTGATACATTATATAACATTTTCTCTTGTTTACCGGTAATTATCCTTGACCAATAATTTAACATTCTGCATTTCACATGAATGGTGACAGGATGTTTACCCTGCCCGCCATATACCATGGCATTACATGTGGTCTTGCGAACATTAAGTAAGTGTTTCAGAAACGTAATATGTACACTTTCTACATCCCTTAGAACTCTGTAACCCCAGATCTTACAACCATGCGTAATAATAGGCAACACCATCGCGTCAAACAATTCCAGTTGCAGGTCAACAGGGAGGTCAAATTTCCGGCACTTTCCAATCAAGCTGTACATCGCCCTTCGTCCTTGCTGGCAAAGGTGTTCCTGACACGTTTAAAAGCTTCCGTTAGATTCCATAACAACACCTAAATATTTATACTCCTCAACGATTTCGATCATTTCACCTTTAAACTGAAAGTTGTAGTTTCCTACTTCACATTTATCCCTGGAAAACATGGTAATTTTAGTCTTGTTACAGTGAATATCTAGCTTCACAATACGTTTACAGCACTTAGGGCAGTGCACATACCTGCTACATTCCCAGACACTATCACAGCGTCACCGCCGCACATTAATACAAGAACTCTGAGCGTGTCATCCAGCCGTTTATCATCAATTTCAATATAGCTATAGATATTTTCCAAGAGATAATCTTCACTGTCGTTCACGTAAGAGAGAAGATCAGTGGTGCCACATTTTCCCCTTGCCT
>NW_026111533.1:251326-298826 GCF_024679095.1 Eriocheir sinensis | reverse complement strand
ACTCTTCTTTCTCAATACTTTCTTCATATTCCTTGTGTTCTTCATTTTCATTTTCTTCTTCTTTCTCAATACTTTCTTCATTTTCCTTGTGTTCTTCACTTTCGTTTACTTCTTTTTTCTCAATATTTTCTTCATTTTCCTTGTGTTCTTCATTTTCGTTTACTTCTTCTTTCTCAATATTTTCTTCATATTCCTTGTGTTCTTCATTTTCATTTTCTTCTTTCTCAATATTTTCTTCATTTTCGTTTACTTCTTTTTTCTCAATATTTTCTTCATTTTCCTTGTGTTCTTCATTTTCGTTTACTTCTTCTTTCTCAATATTTTCTTCATTTTCCTTGTGTTCTTCATTTTCGTTTACTTCTTTTTTCTCAATATTTTCTTCATTTTCCTTGTGTTCTTCATTTTCGTTTACTTCTTCTTTCTCAATATTTTCTTCATTTTCTTTGTGTTCATTTTTATTTTCTTCTTTCTCAATATGTTCTTCATTTTCTTCCTGTTCTTCATTTTCATTTCCTTCTTCCCTTGCAGTATTTTCTTCATTTTCCTTCTGCCCGTCATTTTCATTCCCTTCCATCTCATTGTCTGTATTTTGTCTGTGGTCCTCTTTCTCAATGTCTTCCTCAGTTTCCTTATGTACTTCATTTTTTTTCTCCTCGTTTGCATTGTCTACTTCATCTTCCTTATTCCCGTCATTTTCCCTTTCCACCTCTTCCTTGTTTTCCATCTCTTCTTCCTTTTCTGTCTCTTCTTCAGTTACCAAGTCTTCTTTGGTTTCTGTATCTCCTTTTTTGAAGTCTTCTTCATTTTCCAACCCTTCTTCGCCTTCTGTCTCCGTCTCTTCTCCCATCTTCTCCACACACCCGTCACTCGGGTGCTCCTCTCCTTCATTTCCTACTTCTGTCACCCTTTCCTCACCCGCCTCCATCCCCGTCGCCGCGGGTGTCTCCGTGTCATGTGGTCCTTCCTGGACACACTCCTTCACCTCCTCCAGGTGTGTTTCTTCTTGCTTTTCTTCATTGCCCCCCTTATCAGGTGGTGTCACGTCCAGGCCTGTTTCTTCACCTCCTTCCCGGCGGGACGGTGGGCTGGAGGCCACAGCAGCCAGGGCCGCCAACATCGCCAGGAGCAGCAGCAGGCCGCCGCAAACTAGCAGAGTTCTAACGAAACCTGCTTGCTCCTCCTCAGCCTGCCGTACCTGCTCGTGCAGGCAGTCCAGATGCCGCTTGGCCCCGGCCAGCAGCCGCAGCACGTCCCACCAGCCGTCGCCGGCGGGGAGGCCACACTCCATCAGGGGATCCCGGGGCGGTGCAGGGCGCAGCGCGCCGGGGAGCCACCAGGCGCCGGCCAGACGCTGCCTTAGCTCTCCCAGCGCCGTTGTGTGTGGCCCGGCGGCCTGCCACTCCTGCCGCGCCTCCAGGAGCGGCCCGCCGTAGCGGGCGGCGCCCCAGAGGTACGGCGCGAGGGCCGCAATGATGCCTGCAAGTACGATTCCGATTTTCTTTTGGTAGTTGTTCATTTTTGTTCCTCTGTGTTTATGAAAAGAGTGTGACAGGAGGCAGAGCGGGCTAGACTGGGATTGTTCGGAACCAGGATGGAAAGTGAAGGCCTCCACAGACTCAGAGGAAAACTTACAGAGAATGATCGAGGACCTTCACAGGGTGTGAACGTAGACCCAAAGAAGAAAAGGAAGGAAACAAAGGTAGTGTTTAGTAATCAGTTGGCCGTGTTCTCCCTTAATAATACAAGACAACGTGTTTTCTGTGTAGAATTAGTGGAAGAAAGGTGAGTGTGGACGCCCCATAGAGGTGGGGAGGGAGAGGAGGGGGAAGGCTAGCACGTGTAATATTAGGATGGGAGGGACCGTTGAGAAGGAGAGAGTATTGGAAAGGGAAAGATGAGCAAAAGAAAAGAAATATTAAAAGGTGGGTTGTTGAATGAGAGAACAGAGAATAGAAGAGGCCTGTTGAAGAGAAGGAAGGAAAGACGTGACGGAGGGGAATCGGAACTGTCGAGAAGTGGCCAAGAAAGGGAAGGGGAAGGATGTGCTGAGGAGGATGACGGGGTGTAAGAAAAACGGGAAGGCAAAAGGGAGGGAGGGAAGAAAAGACGAATGGGGACCATGAAGGAGGGAAAACGGTTGTACGGGAATAAAGGAAGGTGAGGGTGGTGGAAGGAGGAAGGGGAACCAAAGGAAGGAGGGAGTTAGAAGAGAGAGAGAGAGAGAGAGAGAGAGAGAGAGAGAGAGAGAGAGAGAGAGAGAGAGAGAGAGAGAGAGAGAGAGAGAGAGAGAGAGAGAGATAATGTGTTGTAATCAGGATGAGTTTGCCAAGGCGGCGTGGCGAGGAGAGGCGAGGCGAGGGAAGGCGAGGCATCCTGCAAGGTCAAGTTAAAGCTGGAGGCTGCTGAAGGAGGCGCAGCAGAAGGAGGAGAAAAAGAAAGAAAGAGAGAAAGAAAAAAAAGAGACATGTAAAAGCACAACAATGTAGAATTTTGAAAACAACGAAAATATTATAAATGGAAGTGATAAAGAAGGTTATGATGATAAGAAAGAACAGAAGAAGAAGAAGAAGAAGAAGAAAGTTCATAAATGTAAATACTAATTATAAGAACTTATTAAAACGAAGAAAACAAAATCGTAATGGAAAAGGAAAGAAAGTTGTAAGAAGAAGAAGAGGAAGAGGATGAGGAAGAGTATGGTGGCGGCTGTTTCCAATCCCTAATTCTTCACCTCCCACTTACTCTGTACTCACACCGTCCCAGCCATCCTCATCCTGACTTATCATCCCCTTCCTTCCTTCCTGCCTTGCAAACTATCGTCCTTTTGTTCCCCCTCTTCAGTCACCTCACACCCTCATCCTCACGCTCCCTCCTTCTCTCACCATCATGCCGTCCCTTCATCCCCTTCCTTCCTTCCTTCCTTCCTTCCTTCCTTCCTTCCTTGCAAACTATCGTCCTTTTGTTCCCCCTCTTCAGTCACCTCACACCCTCACCCTCACGCTCCCTCCTTCTCTCACCATCATGCCGTCCCTTCATCCCCTTCCTTCCTTCCTTCCTTCCTTCCTTCCTCCCTTCCTTGCAAACTATCGTCCTTTTGTTCCCCCTCTTCAGTCACCTCACACCCTCACCCTCACGCTCCCTCCTTCTCTCACCATCATGCCGTCCCTTCCTTCCTTCCTTCCTTCCTTCCTTGCGTCCTTCCGTCCTTCCTTGCAAACTATCGTCCTTTGTTCCCCTCTTCAGTCACCTCACACCCTCACCCCTCACGCTCCTCCTTCTCTCACCATCATTCCGTCCCTTCATCCCCTTCCTTCCTTCCTTCCTTCCTTCCTTCCTTGCAATATATCGTCCTTTGTTCCCCTCTTCAGTCACCTCACACCCTCACCCTCACGCTCCCTCCTTCTCTCACCATCATCCCGTCCCTACATTCCCTTCCTTCCTTCCTTCCTTCCTTCCTTCCTTCCTTGCAAACTATCGTCCTTTTGTTCACCCTCTTCAGTCACCTCACACCCTCACCCTCACGCTCCCTCCTTCTCTCACCATCATGCCGTCCCTTCATCCCCTTCCTTCCTTCCTTCCTTCCTTCCTTGCAATCTATCGTGCTTTTGTTCCTCCTCTTCAGTCACCTCACACCCTCACCCTCACGCTCCCTCCTTCTCTCACCATCATGCCGTCCCTTCATCCCCTTCCTTCCTTCCTTCCCTCCTTGCAATCTATCGTCCTTTTGTTCCCCCTCTTCAGTCACATCACACCCTCACCCTAACGCTACGTCCTTCTCTCACCATCATGCCGTCCCTTCCTTCCTTCCTTCCTTCCTTCCTTCCTTGCAATCTATCGTCCTGTTGTTCCCCCTCTTCAGTCACATCACACCCTCACCCTCACGCTCCCTCCTTCTCTCACCATCATGCCGTCCCTTCATCCCCTTCCTTCCTTCCTTCCTTCCTTCCTTCCTTCCTTCCCTCCTTGCAATCTATCGTCCTTTTGTTCCCCCTCTTCAGTCACCTCACACCTCACCCTCACGCTCCCTCCTTCTCTCACCATCATGCCGTCCCTTCATTCCTTCCTTCCTTCCTTCCTTCCTTCCTTCCTTCCTTGCAAACTATCGTCCTTTGTTCCCCTCCTCAGTCACCTCACACCCTCACCCTCACGCTCCCTCCTTCTCTCACCATCATGCCGTCCCTTCATCCCCTTCCTTCCTTCCTTCCTTCCTTCCTTCCTTCCTTCCTTCCTTGCACCCATCGTCCTTTGTTCCCCCTCTTCAGTCACCTCACACCCTCACCCTCACGCTCCTCCTTCTCTCACCATCATGCCGTCCCTTCATTCCCTTCCTTCCTTCCTTCCTTCCTTACTTGCAATCTATCGTCCTTTGTTCCTCCTCTTCAGTCACCTCACACCTCACCCTCACGCACCCTCCTTCTCTCACCATCATGCAGTACCTTCATCCCCTTCCTTCCTTCCTTCCTTCCTTCCTTCCTTCCTTGCAAACTATCGTACATATGTTCCCCCTCTTCAGTCACCTCACACCCTCACCCTCACGCTCCCTCCTTCTCTCACCATCATGCCGTCCCTTCATTCCCTTCCTTCCTTCCTTCCTTCCTTCCTTCCTTCCTTCCTTCCTTGCAAACTATCGTCCTTTTGTTCCTCCTCTGCAGTCACCTCACACCCTCACCCTCACGCTCCATCCTTCTCGCACCAACATGCCGTCCCTTCCTTCCTTCCTTCCTTCCTTCTTTCCTTCCTTCCTTGCAAACTATCGTCCTTTTGTTCCCCCTCTTCAGTCACCTCACACCCTCACCCTCACGCTCCCTCCTTCTCTCACCATCATGCCGTCCGTCCGTCCCTTCCTTCCTTCCTTCCTTCCTTCCTTGCAATCTATCGTCCTTTTGTTCCTCCTCTTCAGTCACCTCACACCCTCACCCTCACGCTCCCTCCTTCTCTCACCATCATGCCGTCCCTTCATTCCCTTCCTTCCTTCCTTCCTTCCTTGCAATCTATCGTCCTTTTGTTCCTCCTCTTCAGTCACCTCACACCCTCACCCTCACGCTCCCTCCTTCTCTCACCATCATGCCGTCCCTTCATCCCCTTCCTTCCTTCCTTCCTTCCTTCCTTCCTTCCTGCCTTGCAAACTATCGTCCTTTGTTCCTCCTCTTCAGTCACCTCACAACCTCACCCTCACGCTCCCTCCTTCTCTCACCATCATGCCGTCCCTTCATCCCCTTCCTTCCTTCCTTCCCTCCTTGCAATCTATCGTCCTTTTGTTCCCCCTCTTCAGTCACCTCACACCCTCACCCTCACGCTCCCTCCTTCTCTCACCATCATGCCGTCCCTTCATTCCTTCCTTCCTTCCTTCCTTGCAATCTATCGTCCTTTTGTTCTCCCTCTTCAGTCACCTCACACCCTCACCCTCACGCTCCCTCCTTCTCTCACCATCATGCCGTCCCTACATTCCCTTCCTCATTCATCGTCCCCTTCCTTCCTTCCTGCCTTCCTTGCAGTCTCTCTCCTCCAGTTTGTTCCTCCCCTTCTCACATTCTCACGCGCTCCTCATCGCTATTCATCCTTCATCCTCACATCATCATTCTGTCATTTCTCCCTTTATCATCCCCTTCCTTCCTCCCGTTCCTGCAATCTCTCTCCTCCAGTTACTCCTCCTCTTCGTGGCTATCTCACATTATCTTCATCGCTATTCATCCTTCATCCCTTCATCATCACTCCCTCTGCGCCGCTTACCATCATCCCCTTCCTCATTTATCCTCCTCTTCTTTCCTTCCTTCCTCATATCTCTCATTTCCTCTGCGGCCCTTACCATCCTCTCACAAACGTTCAATGCGTTAAGGACCTGGGGGTCAAAATCGCGTCAAGCCTCAAATTCTCACATCAATGTATCGATGCAGCAAATAAAGCGAACAGAATGTTGGGCTTCATTAAAAGAAACTTTTTATTCAAGAATAAAGATGTAATACTTCCGCTGTACAATAGTTTAGTCAGTCCACACTTGGAATATGTGGTACAGTTTTGATCTCCTCACCATGCAAAGGACATTGCTAAATTAGAAGGTGTTCAGCGTCGGGCAACAAAAATGATCCCTTCCTTGCGCAACAAATCCTACGAAGAAAGGCTTTCCACCCTTAACATGTTCTCTCTTGAGAAACGTCGCCTCCGAGGAAAACTGATCTACTTAACGGTTTCACGAATGTAGACAGAACAAAATTGTTTATGATCGATGACACTTTGCGAACGAGGAACAATGGCATAAAACTCAAATGTAGACAAGTAAATTCAGACTGCACCAAATTTTTCTTCACCAACGTTGTAGCGCGAGAATGGAATAAGCTCTCACCGTCATTGGTCCAGTGTAACACGATTGACTCCTTTAAAAACAAGCTCGACCGTCACTTCCTTGAACTTAATATTAACTAGAGTAGAAAAGCAACGTTTAGGAGCCATCTGATTAGTATAGATTCACTTAGGTTTAAGGACAGACCACCTAGCTCTTTAGGGCATGCCGGTTTATATATTGTCCCACCTTTTTATGACGTCTAGTAGCATAGTGGGATATAAAACGTCCCACCTATAAAGGCTTCCATGTAAGAGAAGCACAGAGGTTTAAATCCTAACCCACCTCATAGAAGTCTCGGAGGGTCCTCCGTGAGCATGCGCAAGTAGGTCTCGGGGCAGAGATGCTTTTCAGGGTGGCAGAGCACCACGTGGCACCACGTGACGAGGCCTGCACGTACGAGTTGATACATTTTGCCCTGTAATTCCCTTACCTTCTCTAAGGTAAGTTTCATATTGTGTTTTACTTTCTTCTTGTTGATGATAATATTATGTTGTGAAGTGAAATATGTTTAATGTCACAAATATTGGGAATATAATACATTTTATGGTGGTACATAAAATATCCCACCATGCAAGTTGTCCAAATCCCATTTTCTTTGGTGAAGACAAAAAAGAAAATTGCTACTCTTGCTAGCTGATGTATTTACTTTATTATACATGTTGCCCTTATGTATGATACTAGTATCGTTTCAATCAGCTGCCTAATCATCATATGTGATCATCATTACAGGTAAAATGCCACGAGGAAAACAGCTGGATGAGGAAGAAATATTTTTTCAACTTACAGAGATTCCGTCAGACCCTGAATCAGATATTGACAATGAAGATGAAGATGACACTGAAGTCTTGGATGAAGAAGATATACTAGGAGGCTAAATCACTTCAGATGATGATGGAGATGAAGATGAAGAACAGAATGTTCAATCCAGTGATATTCATGATAGAGATTCGGGAAGGATACAATGGAGGAAAATATGGAAGCCAACTCCATCTGGGGAATTTACTTCACAAACAGGTCCTAGTCAAGAACTTTTGGATCTAGAAAGCCCAACTCCATTTGACATTTGTTCAAAATTTATATCCAAGGAAATCATTGAAAATATAGTTTTTCAAACAAATTTGTATGCTCAGCAAAAAGGAAAGAAATATACACCAACTGATGAAAATGAAATAATGACTTTCATTGGAATAAACTTACTGATGGGAATAGTCAAACTCCCAAGCTACCGTGATTACTGGAGTACCAATCAGTGCTTACACAATGATTTCATATGCAAGCTAATGACAGTGAACCGCTTTGGGTGGCTTTTGGGTAATGTCCACCTGAATGACAACTCTTTGATGCCAGACAAAGGTAGTCCTGACTATGATAAGCTTTACAAGATTCGTCCATTCCTAAAATTGATGCAGGAAAATTTTGAAAGAAATTTTTACCCTAGTTGCAGTGTTGCTGTGGATGAGTCTATGATTAAATTCAAAGGACGTTGCTCTATGAAGCAATACCTCCCAAAGAAGCCAGTGAAAAGAGAGTATAAAGTTTGGATGCTGGCAGACAAATCAGGATATTGCTTGAAATTTGATGTGTATACTGGAAAAAACAACAACAAAGCTACGAAAGATCTTGGTGCAAAAGTAGTTACTTCACTGGTAAAAGGTCTTGAAGAAAAGGAGCACAAAGTCTACTTTGATAACTATTTCACAAATGTACATTTCATGAAAGACTTAAAAGAAAAAGGAATAAATGCTTGTGGAACCGTGAAACCCTCGAGAAAAAACCTGCCAACATTCATTTCTAGCAAGAAAATTAATTGTGGAGACTCTGAAACTCTCACAAGTAGTACCGGAATTGGTGCAACCAAATGGCGTGACAAGAATGATGTATTCATTCTGACAAATTTTCATGATCCCAGTGAAATGTCTGAAGTAAACAGAAGACAAAAGGATGGCTCAAAATGTTTGTATCCCTGCCCTATTTGTGTCACTGATTACAACAAGAACATGAATTCAGTAGACAAGTTTGATCAGCTAATGGCAAGTTATAAACTAGATCGCCGCAGTAAGAAATGGTGGCATCGCATATTTTTCTATTTCCTGGATGCTGCTGTAGTGAATTCATACATCGTATTCAGGACATTGAAAAACAACATGCCACTGAAAGAATTCAAGATCCATTGTGTAGAAGGTCTTCTGGCAACCAGGTTAGTACAGAGGAAGAGATCAGCCACAAATGAGTCTCCTTTGGAGATCAAGAAATCAAAACCTACGGTTCCAGTGGAAATACGGAGAAAGGAATCAAGTCATCAACCAAAACGTAGCACTCGTAGGCGGTGTGCTCTATGCAGCACAAAAACCAAAGAAGTACGTACTGACTGGGTCTGCTCTGTATGCGAGGTGCCTCTTTGTCTGGGAAAAAAAAAGGAGTGTCTCCAGAAATATCATGCTTGAAAATGAAAAAAATGTCAAAGAAAAAAAAAATAATTCACTGTTAGTTACGGTAAACATTTTGTATCTTTGTTTTTTTCTGATCAGTTTTAACAGCCCAAACAAAATAAAATGTATTATTGATTATTTAGGAATCGAGAGGAAAAATTCTGACAAGTAATTTATTTTTGTGAGGGAGGGGAATAATGTACCTAACCAGCATGGTGGGATAAAATATGACCCACCTCATTAAGCCTAATTATGCATATTAATCAATGGTATTGCAATTCCTAACCTTTTTGTACCTCCAATGCTCTTGATTGATAATGATGTTTTGTAGAAAAATAATAAAATAAGATTCTGTGCAACATGGGACTATCTTTATCACTCAAATTCTGTGCTGCAAAGAGCTAGTCTGGAGCATGGGGTCTGTGTGGTCTGATTTTCTATGTAAATCTATGTAAATCTTCCTCCCTTATTATTCCTTTACTTCCTTCTTTTCTTCCTTGCTTTCTTCCTTGTAATCTCTATCCTACTTCGCCTCCTCCTCCTTATCATCCACTCTACCTCCTTTACCATCCTTCCTCTACCTACTTTGCCCTTCTTATTAAGCAGCTTCAATCACCCAGGAGCTCAGCCTTAAGCAGGGACAATGATCTTAATCTTCAAACTTTAGGACGGTGTTTCAGAGGTGCCTAGCTCAGCTAGTGGGAGGGGGGCAGGGGGGCAGGGAAGGCAGTGTGTTGCAAGGATCAAAGAGAGAGAGATTTCGCTCCGACGTCATTGTTATGACGTCACAGGGAACGATGACGTCACGCCCGCATCTCGTGCGCACTGGTGCCCAAAGCCATGGCGAAAGCATGGCAACGCACCTTCTGTTACGTTATTTCAATGCAGCAGAATATGAAACTTGTGCAGAATGAAACTTTTGTAATAGGCTGGAACATTTATGCACCAAATCGAGAAAATTAACCAAGAGAAAAGCAAAAAAATGCTGAAGCTGAGCTGTCACAGATGCTGTATCTCGTCCATACTATACTATATGTGTGTTTCATATTTTCTTCTTGTATCCCTACCAAAATATCGGTGACTAAAACAGTAAGGAATGCCGTACCATTCTCGTATAGTAATGCAAAAACTGGCCTAGCTTTACATCAATCAGTAGCTCTGAAACCCCTGCTCCTCAATATCGAGGTGCTTTCACCTGCTCCTCAATATCAAGGTGCTTTCACCTGCTCCTCAATATCAAGGTGCTTTCACCTGCTCCTCAGTATCAAGGTGCTTTCAACTGCTCCTCAATATCAAGGTGCTTTCACCTGCTCCTCTATATCAAGGTGCTTTCACCTGCTCCTCTATATCGAGGTGCTTTCATCTGCTCATCAATATCGAGGTGATTTCATCTGCTCATCAATATCGAGGTGCTTTCATCTGCTCATCAATAACGAGGTGCTTTCATCTGCTCCTCAATAGCGATGTGCTTTCATCTGCTCCTCAATATCGAGGTGGTATCATCTGCTCCTCAATTTCGAGGTGCTTTCATCTGCTCCTCAATATAGAGGTGCTATCATGTGTTCCTGAATATAGAGGTGCTTTCATCTCCTCATCAATAACAAGATTCTTTCATCTGCTCCTCAATATCGAGGTCCTTTCATCTGTTCCTCAATATGGAGGTGCTTTCATCTGCTCCTCAATATAGAGGTGCTATCATGTGTTCCTCAAAATCAAGGTGCTTTCATCTCCTCCTCAATAACAAGGTGCTTTCACTTGCTCCTCAATATCGAGGTGCTTTCATTAGTTCCTCAATGTCAAGGAGCTTTCACCTGTCCCTCAATATAGATGTGCTTTCACCTGCTCCTCAATATCGATGTGCTTTCACCTGGTCCTCAATATCAAGGTGCTTTCATATGTTTCTCAATATGAAGGTGCTCTCATCCGTCCCACAATACAGATATGCTTTCACCTGCTGCTCAGTTTCAAGGTGCTTTTATCTGCTCCTCAATATCAAGGTGCTTTCATCTGCACATCAATATCAAGGTGCTTTCATCTGCTCCTCAATATCAAGGTGCTTTCACCTGCTCCTCAATATATATGTGCTTTCAACTGCTCCTTTATTTCGATATGCTTTCACCTTCTCCTCAATATCGATTTGCTTTCACCTACTTCTCAATATTGAGGTGCTTTCATCTGCTCCTCAATATCGAGGTGGTTTCACCTGTCCCTCAATATCGAGTGGCTTTCATCTGCTCTTCAATATCGAGGTGGTTTCACCTGCTCCTCAATATCGATGTGCTTTCACCTGCTTCTTAATATCGATTTGCTTTCACCTGCTTCTCAATATCGAGGTACTTTCACCTGCTTCTTAATTCTGAAGTGCTTTCATCTGCTCCTTAATATCGAGGTGCTTTCACCTGCTTCTCAATATCGATTTACTTTCACCTGCTCCTCAATATCGATTTGCCTTCACCTGCTCCTCAACATCGATTTGCCTTCACCTGCTCCTCAACATCGATTTGCCTTCACCTGCTCCTCAATATCGATTTGCCTTCACCTGCTCCTCAACATCGAATTGCTTTCACCTGCTCCTCAATATCAATTTGCCTTCACCTGCTCCTCAACATCGAGTTGCTTTTACCTGCTCCTCAATATCGATTTGCCTTCACCTGCTCCTCAATATCGATTTGCTTTCACCTGCTTCTCAATATCGATGAGCTTTCACCTGCTCCTCAATATCGATGTGCTTTCACCTGCTTCTCAGTATCGATGTGCTTTCACCTGCTCCTCAATATCGATGAGCTTTCACCTGCTCCTCAATATCGATGTGCTTTCACCTGCTCCTCAATATCGATGTGCTTTCACCTGCTTCTCAGTATCGATGTGCTTTCACCTGCTTCTCAATATCGAGGTACTTTCACCTGCTCCTCAAAATCAAGGTGCTTTTAGCTGTTCCCCAGTATCGAAGTGCTTTCACTTGGTACTCAATATCGAGGTGCTTTTATCTACTCCTCAATATCGAGGTGCTTTCATCTACTCCCCAATTTCGATGTGCTTTCACTTGGTACTCAATATCGAGGTGCTTTTATGTACTCCTCAATATCGAGGTGCTTTCATCTACACCTCAATATCGAGGTGCTTTCGTCTGCTGCTCAATAACCAGGTGATTTCATCTGCTCCTCAGTATCGAGGTGCTTTCATCTGCTCCTCAATATCAAGGTGCTTTCATCTGCTCCTTAATATCGTGGCGCCTTCATCTGCTCCTCTATTTCAAGATGCTCTCATCTTCTCAATATCAAGGTGCTTTCATCTGCTCCTCAATATCGAGGTGCTTTCATCTGCTCTTCAATATCAATGTGCTTTCATATGCTCCTCTATAGCGATGTGCTTTCACCTGCTCCTCAATATCGACTTCTTTTTATCTGCTCCTCAATATCGAGTTTCTTTCATCTGCTCCTCAATATCAAGGTGCTTTCATCTGCTCCTCAATTTGAAGGTGCTTTCATCTGCTCCTCAATAACGAGGTGCTCTCCTCTTCTCATCATTATAGAGGTGCTATCATCTGTTCCCCAATATCGATAAGCTTTCATCTGATTCCTCAATATCAATGTGCTTTCATCTGCTCCCCAATATCGATATGCTTTAATCTGATTCCTCAATATCAAGGTGCTCTCTTCTGCTCCTCAATATCGAGGTGCTTTCATCTGCTCCTTTATATGGAGCTGTTTACATCTGCTCATCAATATCAAGGTGCTCTCACCTGCTCCTCAATATCGAGGTGCTATCATCTGCTCCTCAATATATAGTTACTTTCATCTGCTCCTCAATATGGAGCTGTTTACATCTGCTTCTCAATATCAAGGTGCTTTCATCTGCTCCTCAATATCAATGTGCTTATATATCTTCCTGAATATCAAGGTGCTTTCATCTGCTCCTCAATATCGAGGTGCTTTCATCTGCTCTTCAATATCGATGTGATTTCATCTGCTCCTCATTATCAAGGTGTTTTCATCTCCACCTCAATATCGAGGTGCTTTCACCTGCTCCTTAATATCGAGGTGCTTTCACCTGCTCCCCAATATCGATGGGCTTTCACCTGCTCTTTAATATCAAGGTGCTTTCATCTTCTCCTCAGTTTCGATGTGCTTTCATCTGCTCATCATTATCGAGGTGCTATCATCTGCTCCCCAATATCGATGTGCTTTCATCTGCTCCTTGATATCAAGGTGCTCTCATCTGCTCCCTTAATATCGAGGTGCTCTCCTTCTCATCATTATAGAGGTGCATCATCTGTTCCCAATATCGATAAGCTTTCATGTGACTCCTCAATATCAATGTGCTTTCATCTGCTCCCCAACATCGATATGCTTTCATCTGATTCCTCAATATCAAGGTGCTCTCATCTGCCCTCAATATCGAGGTGCTTTCATCTGCTCCTTTATATGGAGCTGTTTACATCTGCTCTTCAATATCAAGGTGCTCTCACCTGCTCCTCAATATCGAGGTGCTATCATCTGCCCTCAATAGAGTTGCTTTCATCTGCCCCTCTATATCAAGGTGCTTTCACCTGCTCCTCTATATCAAGGTGCTCTCATCTGCTCCTCAACATCAAGGTGCTTTCATCTCCACCTCAATATCGAGGTGCTTTCACCTGCTCATTAATATCGAGGTGCTTTCACCTGCTCTTAATATCGAGGTGCTTTCATCTTCTCCTCAGTTTCGATATGCTTTCATCTGCTCAGCATTATCGAGGTGCTATCATCTGCTCCCCAATATCGATGCTTTCATCTGCCCTCAATATCGACGTGCTTCATCTGCTCCTTAATATCGAGGTGTTATCATCTGCCCTCAATATCGAGGTGCTTGTCTGCTCCTCAATATGGAGCTGTTTATATCTGCTCCTCAATATCAAGGTGCTTTCCGCTCCTCAGTATCAATGCTTTCATATGCTTCTCAATATCGATGTGGTTTCATCTGCTCACAATATCGATGTGCTTTCATCTGCTCCTCAATATCAAGGTGCTTTCATCTCTTCACCACAATATCAAGGTGCTTCATCTGCTCCTCAACATCAAGGTGCTTTCATCTGCCTCAATATTATTATTATTATTATTGTTATTATTATTATTATTATTATTATTATTATTATTATTATTATTATTATTATTATTATTATTATTATTATTATTATTATTATTATTATTATTATTATTATTATTATTATTATTATTATTATTATTATTATTATTATTATTATTATTCATTATTATTATTATTATTATTATTATTATTATTATTATTATTATTATTATTATTATTATTATTATTATTATTATTATTATTATTATTATTATTATTATTATTATTATTATTATTATTATTATTATTATTATTATTATTATTATTATTATTATTTTATTTTACATCCTATTCACAGCTGGTAGGCTTTCTTTAGGGCCTGATGATCAGCCTGAGCCTGTCATGGCACAGGGCATGAGTGTCTACAGTGATGCCATCTATTCTGAGCGAGCAATGGGCCATGTTATTTAGAGGTTCCAGCGCCCAAACACACATGTGATTTGACTTTTATAGGAGTTGTGGCCTTTCCGTGGTAGTTTTTTGACCCTGGTGGTAGTTTGAGAAGGCTGCTGTGCCATGAACTCTAGTAACCACTCCTGAGAATGCATTTTACCTCTCTTTTTGCCTTAAGAAATAGCTGGTGTGTGAGGGTCAGTAGTGTGTAAGAATCCCAGGCAAAGCATTCCCCTCTCAAGATTATTCGTTGGTGACATGCAGCTGGTCCCTCTCCTCTACAGCAAACACCCTTGCTCTGTCCTTATCTCAAGTTCTTACCTGAAAACTTCTCATCCCATCTCTCAAAACTTAATGTCTTCTTCTGGCACCTTGGCCCAGCCTGCCACATGGCTATTGTCCACCAGGAAGGACGGTCCACAACACAGCCTGATATCATGAGGACACTGTGAAGAGAACACTTAATATAACATGAGTGCATTGATGTATGTAGAATTGTTACAGTTTTAAAGGCTGAATTTAGATTAACTTTTACATGGATGATATATTTTTGGAGTTCATATTATCATTTTTCACCTTCCTCTTCCTTCTCATCTTCCTCCTCCATGTGCATACGGTTTTTCACTCCAGTGTAATAGTGTGTGTGTGTGTGTGTGTGTGTGTGTGTGTGAGAGAGAGAGAGAGAAAGAGAGAGAGAGAGAGAGAGAGAGAGAGAGAGAGAGAGATTCTATGTCATCAACACCCAAAATGAGGTGCTGTAAGTCAGCCTATGGTCCTAAGCATATCAGGCTCCCACTGTTACTATTCCCCAAGGCCACAGAGAAGGCTAACCGTGTTTTCCTGGGTGGTGTTTTTCCGTTCAGGGTGCAAAAGCCGTGTCAAACTATCAGCAGCACCACCCTGCATCTCTGTTTGTCTGTATCTCTGTGTCCCTGTCTTCCTAAATGTATCAGGCTCCCACTGCGCCTATTTCCCAAGCCCACAGGGAAGAGTAACTGGGTTGTCTTGGGTGTTTTCTCCTTCAAGGCACAGAAGCCATGCAAAACTACCACCAGGCTCAGGAAACCGCCCATGGAAACCCCGACAACCTCTGCGAGAGGCTTTTGAAATAGATGGAGCAAGCCTGTGAGGAGTTTGACAATATGGACCTTAACTTCATCGTCTGCCAACTTGACGCAGCCTTTCACGTAACTTTTCCCTATCCTTTACAATACTCAGCTGTTGCACTCTTCCACATGAAGCATTTACAATCTGTCCTAAATCATCTTCCTAAGTCCCTGTCACCACACTCAAATTCTTCCCTTCCTGTGCTGTCTTCTGTGCCTTCATTTCATAGTCACTGCTGTTCAGAACTTGCTAACAGCTGCTTCCTTCCTGCCTTCTGCAGTGCCCGAGGCTTTCTGCTCAAGCTCATTCCTCTGCTATTTAACTTCCTAATGCCTGAGTTAACCAAAATCATCACTTTTTTCCATCCCTTCCTGGTAAACTCTGAAATACTTGTCCTTCCTTATTTCTGCATTTTGTCCTGACTGCCATTTGCTTCACTCAGTCCCTTCTAAGTCACTGCCATCACTCATTCTTCTTTAATTCTCTTTCTATGCCTTAATTCATAGTCACTGCTGTTCTGAACTTTAATTGCTAGTCACTGCCACACACACACACACACACACACACACACACACACACACACACACACACACACACACACACACACACCTTCCTCCTCCCTACCAATTTAACAGAGGCAGAAAATAACATAGAAGCTGCCAATGATATTTTTTTGTTATTATTAATCAACATCTTTTAGTAAGGAAGAGCTTCACTTTCTCCAGTGCTCCTGTCACCTTTTTCCTCCCCTCAGAACACTTCAGAAATATGTCAGGGCAAGAAATAGTTGGGAACCTGCCAGCATCAGAAATATGTCAGGGGCAAGAAATAGTAGGAACCTGCCAGCATCAGAAATATGTCAGGGGCAAGAAATAGTAGGAACCTGCCAGCATCAGAAATATGTCAGGGGCAAGAAATAGTAGGAACCTGCCAGCATCAGAAATATGTCAGGGGCAAGAAATAGTAGGAACCTGCCAGCATCAGAAATATGTCAGGGGCAAGAAATAGTAGGAACCTGCCAGCATCAGAAATATGTCAGGGGCAAGAAATAGTGAAATATGTCAGGGGCAAGAAATAGTTAGAACCTGCCAGCATTTTTTAGTTGGTATAAATGACATCTATTGGTGAGGAAGAGCTGTGATTTTGCCACTCCTTCCCTTCTTTCCTCCTTCTCTCCTGTTCCTTCTTTCCTCCTTTCCCTCTGCCCCTTCTCCCCTCCCTCCTCCCAGACCCTCCAGGAATCATTCAACAAAGGCCAGAAATAGTTAGGAAGCTGGCCGCAGTGTTTTTAGTTGCTGTAAATGACATCTTATGGTGAGGCAGAGCTGTGCCTTTGCTGTTACTCATACTCCTTTTTCCTCCTCTCAGACCCTCCAGGAATTTAATGAAGGCAAAAAATAGCAAAGAGGCTGCCAGTATTTAGTTCATATTAAGTGACATCTTTAGTGAGGAAGAACTTTGATTGATTTCCTTTTTCCTCCCCTCAGATCCCTCCAGTAGGCTGAGAAGAAGCTCCAGAGCCTGGCCCCGGAGATGGAGGGGCAGCGGCGGGCCAGGAAGCCCTCCGGCTCTGAGACGTGTGGCGCCACAACCAACAACTCCGCGTGCAGGGCGGGCTTAGAGAAAGGCTTTACACAGACCCTGGATAATGCTCCTGGTCTTGTTCCTCTTCTTCTTCTTCTTCTTTACCTTAGTCATGCTGCGTTATGAATCATGTTAATTAATATATCCTCTTCTTCTTTACCCTAGTCATGCTGCGTTATGAATCATGTTAATTAATATATCCTCTTCTTCTTTACCTTAGTCATACTGTGTTATGAATCATGTTAATTAATATATCCTCTTCTTTACCTTTGTTAATTAATATATCCCCATCTTCTTTACCTCAGTCATGCTGCGTTGTGAATCATGTTAATTAATATATCCTCTTCTTTTCCTTAGTCATGCTGTGTTATGAATCATGTTAATATCAGACATGGGGTAATCGTAATCTGTAATCGTAATCGATTACAATCGATTACAGTTTTTCAAGTAATTGTAATTGATTACCCTCTTATTTTTTTAAGTAATCGTAATCATAATCGAATACATTATAAAAGTACAACTGTAATCGTGATTACTTTTGTGATTACATTATCAAAGTTTAGTTAATAGTTTCTCATACAGCAAGTGTGTGCTCTAAATATCTGTAGTAATTCAACCAATTAAATATTCAGCATGGTACATGTGTGAAATTTGCAAGTTCACTTTTCAGTCCTTCCTGTGATCATGATTGTAGTCACGATTAATACATCATGTAATCGTAATAGTACTTGATTACACCTAATTTTATTGTAATTGTAATCGTAATCGTTAAAATATGAAGTAATCATAATCGATTACATAACATAAGTAATCGCCCCATGTCTGGTTAATATACAGTAAAATCTTGCTAACTTCTCTTCTCTCCTCCTTCCCCTCCTCCCTTCCCCTCTCCCCTCCCTCCCCCAACACATTCCCTACACATTTCTCCTCCTCCCCAGCCTGAGCACCTCACCACAGAGCTATCCAAGATGCCTCACGTCCAAGAAGTCCCAGGTTTACAAGTGGAAGGGCCTGCTCAAGGAACTCCGCTGCTCTCTCCTGGACGGAAGGAACCAGGAGATGGAGAGGAGGTGAGGGAATAATGTAGGCTCCAGTATTTTAATTTTTCAGCTTATTCAGAGAGTTGGCAGTTTTGATTTTTTTTTTTTTTTTTTTTTTTTTTTTTTTTTTTGTTTTTGCGCTCTATAGCGGCGGTAGGCTTTTTCCCGGGTGGCAGGCCTGAAGGCCCAAGGCTTCTTTCCTGTAGGGTCCTGATACGGCTCCAGCCTGTTCTGGCGCAGGCGAGTGTTTATAGTGGCGCCATTTTCTTGCATTGGCTCATGCCCTCCCGGAGCTCATCTTAATCCTAGAAGAATCTAGAGTCCGGTGATAGTCTGTCTTCTGGAGAGCATGGGTTTTTAGTTAAGCCACTGCTGGCTGCGCTGAAAAAATTGCTGGCGGCACCGGGCGGGGATTGAACTCACGTCCTCCTGAACGCGGTGGTGTTACTCTGTCGATTCAGCCACCGCCTCCCCTTCCCTTCCCTTATCACTAATTCCTCCTCCTCCTGGCCCTTGTCACTTGCCTGTTACAGTGTGGAGAGGGAGGGAATACATGAGGGAAGTATTGAAAGGGAGAATTAAGATGTGATGAGGAATGTCGTCAATTCCATTCTTTTCTTTATAATTGTAATTGTTTTCAGAGTTGTTTTAATGCATATGTAGTGCAGCGATTAGGCCTGACGGGCAAGCCTCCCATAACCCACTCAGCCAGCGGGTACCTCTTTGGCCGACTGGTAAGGCAGTGGCTCTCCGTCACGCTGGTCACAGGTTCAATCCCCGCAGCCGACAAAACCCTCTCCTTGTCTTGATTAATGTCTCGTGTGTTTCAATACACGCAGAGGACGTGGGGACCGGGTGTAGTAGAAAAGAGAAAAAAATCTCGGCATTAAACATATAACAGGGAGGCAGGACGAGGCGGCAGAACTATAGTGCTAGAAGGCAGGGAACGTATCAGGGAGGCAGGGAAACACAGTTTTCTTATTTTAGTATACGAATACTAATTCAACTTAACTTCTTCCATGGAATGAGATGAAGAAGAAGAAGAAAAAAGAAGAGGAAGAAGACTTAGGAACAAAGGTAAAAATAGCACATAATTTCTTTTTATTCATTTTTTCCTCCTTTTATTTTCTTTCTTCCATTTTTCATCATCATTTCTTCCTTCTCCTCCTCTTTCATTCTTTTCTTTCTCTCTCCTCCTCCTTCTTCCTTCCCTCCTCTCTCCTCCTCCTGTCCACTCTACAGGTTCTTGGTGACTGTCACCGTTGTCAAAATACGTCTGTTAGTGTTATTAAAACCCATCCCTGGGCTGGGGCTAGAGTCTGTTGAGCTGCCCTGGCCTCTACAGGAAGGTCTGGGCACACTAGAAGGCTTGGAAGGGGCTGTTTTGCGGCTGAAAACATGTCACATTGGCCCTGTAACTGTGGGGTCTGTTTAGGAATTACTGTGTGTGTGTGTGTGTGTGTTAAGACCTCAGGGCGGCTGGGGAGTGATTCGGCCAGTGTCTTTTTCTTTATTTCCTTTACGAAATATTCTTGTTTTATTTCTGTTTTCTTTCCTTAACTTTTTTATTTGTTACTTTCCTTGTTTTCTTTCCCTAACCTGTTATTTTTCTTTACTTTTGTTTTCCTCTTTCCTTAATATTTCTGGTCATTATTTCATGTCTTCTTGCCGCTGGTCTTCCCCTTTCTCCTCCACTTCTCCATTTTATCTCCTCCTCTCCAGTTCTTCTCCTCCCTTTCACCTCCTTCCTAAGGTCGGAAGCATTTGCCCTTCACATCAGCTGTTCCCAAACGCCAAAAAGGAGGTCAGTCGGGTCAAAAGGAGTGCTCTTTTAGGTTCACGGTGCAGAGGAAGATAGATTATGACCTCCTCCTCCTCCATCTCGCCGCCTTTCTCATATCTTCTTCCCTTCCTTGCTTTCTCTTCGTCTCGTCCCTTCCTTCTTTCTTCTTCTCTTCCTTCCTCTCACAATATTCTTCCTTCTCCATCCTTCCTTTCTTCTCTTCTCCCCCTCCCTTTCCCTTGCCTCCCTCCCTCCCTCCTCCTCTTCCTTCCTTTCCCTTCTCTCAATCCCTTTTCCTTGTTCTTGGGTCTATTGATAATAACAATGGTAATAATAATAGTAATATATATTTGTAATTTATTTTTATTGAGCATTCCTACATTATTTTATTATTACAGGAGGAACACACACACACACACACACACACACACACACACACACACACACACACCAGGATAAATGGGAGATAAATAGGGGAGAAAAGTGACAACTGTAGCAAGAGATGGAGTGCTAGTGAGAGGGAATGAGGAAATAAATAAACTGTAATGAATGGGAACGTGGGAGGGAAAGCAGAAGTGAATAGTGCAGGAATACAGATGAGTTTAGGGCGGCCAGATCCACAGGGAGGTGAGGTCAGGAAGAGAGCAGCGAAGGGCAGAGTTATGAAGGGAAGAAGTGTGAGCACGGAGGCCAAGAGGGGAAAAGCTTTAGCCAAGTTCTGTACATGGCACGCAGCAGAGCAAGGGGGAATACGTGCAGTGGAAAGGTGTTATACAAGAGGTGTGTGTGGTGTGTCAGGACGAGGCAGAATGAAGCGTGTATGAGTGGTTTGGTGTGGGTGTGGCAGCGAAAGAAGTGGAGTGTGCTGCGCCGAGATGGTTTGGACACGTGATGAGAATGGGTTTGTGAAGAGTGTATGAGGGAAGGCTTGAGGGAGGGACTGTCAGGGAAAGTGAGAAGAAGGAAGAGGAGGAGAAGACTGCATGGGTATATAAGTGAAGATTTAAAGAGATAGAAGAAGAGGAATTGAAGAGCAAGAGTGCCAGAGCAGGTACAGATGGAGGCACTTCTGAGATTGAGATACACACACACACACAGTGACTGACTAACTACTGAGGAAATGTAGTAGTAGTAGTAGTAGTAGAAAGAGAGAAAGAATAAGGAGAAGGAAGAGAAAGAGACAGAAGTCTCTCTCTCTCTCTCTCTCTCTCTCTCTCTCTCTCTCTCTCTCTCTCTCTCTCTCTCTCTCTCTCTCTCTCTCTCTCTCTCAGGATCCACAGGATGCTCCCCACAGTATGTTGACAACCCCCACAGACACATGCCTCCACAGACACATATATGGGTCCCCCCCCCCTCTTTCTCTCTCTATAGAGCTAATACTTTCTCATTATTTTTATTATTTCTCTTCCTATCAGAACCCCAACAAAAGATGAAGAAGAAGAAGATGAAAGAGAAGAAGAAGGAGGAAGTGAAGAAGAGAAGTTTGTCTTTCAATAATAATAATAAAATATATGTTGAAAGAAATCAGTTTAAATTCTGTCCATATAACACACACACACACACACACACACACATATACCCTCTCCTCCTCTTCCTTCTCTTCTTTTCTTCTTCTTCTGCTTCTTCTTTCTGCAATACATTAAAACATATTACTATTCAAATCTAGAAGAGGAGGAGGAAGAAGAGGGAAGGAGAGAGAGAACAGAGGGACCAAGGGAGATAGAGGAGGGGAGGAGAGAGAAGAGAGAGAGAAGTAAAGAGTGGTGGAGAGAAAGAGGAGGGAGAAGGTGGATAAAGAAGGGAATGGAAGAGGGAGAGGGAGAAGGAGGAGAGGAGGGAGGGAAGGAAAGAGAAGCGATTCTAACATAAGGAGAGATTTGGAGGAGGAGGAGGAGGAGGAGGGTGAAGAATGTAATGAAGGAAGAAAGGAAGAGAGAGAAAGGAGGAGGAGGAGGAGAAGGAAGAAAAGATATTATGAAAAAAAAACTAATATAAATCAAAATAAACCTTCTATTCCTTCTATTATCTCCTACTAATCACCAAGTCTTATACTGATGCTAGATGTAGACAACCTCTCCTGACTCTGCTCCAGGGAGGCAAGGAGGCGCCATTCATCAGAGTCTCCTCGGAAGAACGGCTGAGCCGACCATCAGACCCCACTGGAGAAGTTTTGGGCTGACCATCAGGCCCCACTGGAAGAAGCTTGACCGACCATCAGACCCCCACTGAAGAAGCCTTTGGGCCATTCATCAGTTCCCCACTGGAAGAAGAAAGCCAAACAGCGCAATAGGCAGCGACGTAAAAAAAAAAAAAAAAAAAAAAAAAAAAATGTGAGGGGCAATAAAAAAAGTAACCTTGCCCAGGGTCAGGCACCACAAGGACTCAAACCACAAGAAAAGACTGCAAAACATAGAGAGGATAATGTGTTTCGCTTCTTACTGTCTGATAACAACAATATCTATTGCCACTGAGAACTGAAGAAATGTTTTGAGAAATCTAACTAATACATGTCCAATATATAGTTCTGGAAATGAGGTAGCATTCTATATTATGTACTGACAACACTACCAGGCACAGAACACACCAGCAGGACATGAGGGGTAACGTTCACCAGTCCTACCCCTTAACCCCTTGACTGGATTTCCTACAAGAAGACCTCACCAAGCTACAGCAATGGAACAAAAAGTGTCTGCTACAATTCACTGAAGAAAAATGTAAAGTCCTGCACCTTGGGAGGGGATATCCAGCACACCAATACCACATGGGAAACACTCAACTATCACCACAGAGGCAGAGAAAGACCTGGGACTGTATGTTACCGGGCTACCAGTGAAGGCCAAATCCGTGCCAATTGCAGTGGTCGGATTAAAGACCCCCACACTCACCTTGAAGCAGAGCGCCAGCCAGTAGCGGCTGTGGGTACGGATGACACCATTGGTGGTCTGCACGGCACTTGTTGGGCACCAGCTGGGGCTCAAGGGGGGGCAGCAGATCCCCCAGCAAGGCCTTGGCACACAGCGTCATACAGTAGCTGATGGTGGTGAGGTTGAAGCCGCCCTCCAGTGCCAGAACTATGCGGTCCTTGGCCAGGCCAGACAGAAGGGCCATCATATGTCCACAGCAACCAGGACTCACCCGGCAACCTGGGAGTGTGTGTGAGGCTGTTACTTTAGGTATGAGATGCATGAAGGAAGGAATGGGGGTGAGGAAGAGGAAGGGAGTCCTTTAATATGGAATGCTGTGTTATTTTGGGTATGAGATGCATGAAGGGAGGAATGGGGGTGAGGAAGAGGAAGGGAGTTCTTTAATATGGAATGCAATGGTTAGGCTGTGTTACTTTAGGTATGAGATGCATGAAGGGAGGAATGGGGGTGAGGAAGAGGAAGGGAGTTCTTCACTATGGAATGCAATGGTCTGAGATGACAATACATCAGGATACAATATAAGGAGACTACAAAATGCTTCATTGCATACACATGGCAGCCCCTGAAGATGAATTATTAAGGCAGATAAAAATAAATAAATAAAAAAAGCAAAAAGAACAATACAGAAATTTTGGATAAGAAAGAACATTAAAGGAATAAAGAGAGGAAAACAAGAAACCCAAACAGTGAAGGAGTGCACCAGGGAGTGCTGTTATGAAGCCAAAACTCCCGACCATGAACTGAAAATATAATTATGGAGAGAGAACTGAACTGAACTGAACAGATAGTGGCAGAAAAAGAGAAAGAGGCAGCAGCAGGTAGTCATACAGATAGTGACACCATCCACCAACCTCCAAGTGGGTCCCTGCACCAACATCAAGGCTGGCAGTGACCAGGACCAGCTGTGGGTTGAACTGGAAGGCCACGGGCAGCACCACCTGAGTGAGAGCCTCTGCGTCACCCATGCCACTCTGAAACAACACAAGAAAAACACTGTGGCTTTAGTAAACACAACTTCTTCCTCCTGAACTGTGGCTGGGAGGAAGGACACTGGACGATGAAATACCAGAGCTGAGGACCATAACTGATTCTTGCATTGGGAGCTGGATAGCAGGGTGAACCTTCATGTGCTGGACAGGGCTGTGTGGATCTAGACATTGATCACTGGGAATCATGACAGGAAAAGAAGAAAGTGTCAGGTAATTGTGACTGAATAAAAATGCAATACTTCGGCACCAGTGTAGGGAGAAAAATACTCAGAGGACTTAGCACTCGAGGGTTAATTTTCTGATTTGTAGCTGGGAGGAAAGACACGGGGTGGTGAAAGAGATGAATCAAGGGTTTACCTGTTACATCTCTCTCTCTCTCTCTCTCTCTCTCTCTCTCTCTCTCTCTCTCTCTCTCTCTCTGCCAGCCTAGTTTCCTTTTTATCATCCCCTCTTTCCTTACATTTCCTTGGACTCTTCCCTTCTTTCTCCATTTAATTCTTCCTCTTTCTCCTCCTCCTTCCTACCATCTTTCCAGGCCTCCTTTTCCTTCCTTCCTTCCTTTCTTTCCAAGTGAGGGCTGGAGCACTATTTCAAGTTGGTTAGCATGTGTTTGAATAGGTATTTAGAACAATCAAGACACCTCTCCTTCTGAAACTGATCTCTCTTTTGGCCACCTAGGAAATTATGGATAAGTAAAATATTGTGCCAAAATTGTTCCTGGTCCATGTAATGTGTCTATGTATTTTTTGGGGGAGAAAGGATGGACTCTATCTATTTACCTCCCTTTAATACAACCTTGGTGATGCTGTTGTTATGTCCATTTATTCTGTTTGTCTCACAGTAAGCAAACTGCATTGCATTTCTTTCCTCTCCCTCTTCCTTCTCTCCTTTTTCCTGAATGGTTCCTGTCTCTTGAGGAAACAACCTCTCTCGAAATAGCTGTTCATTTATTTGGGAAAAACAAACTCTGTGCACCTGGCTCATAGTTGTCCTCATCTGATTAACCTTAAAAGATGCAGCATTGAAATACTCCATCTGACATCTCCACTACCAGGTCAATGAACACAGTACAGATAAACTTATCAATTCATGAAAGGTAATACAGCAAATGTCAGGAGATAACTGGGAGTACCTACCTATCACACTATCTATCTATCTATCTATCTAGGCATAGTATTTGGACATGAAGAGCTCTCAGGTCAAAGGCAGGTCCGGTGAGGGTCAGAGAGTAGGACATGAAGCAAGCGACCAGTGAGCAGCATTCTCAAACTGCAACAATGTCTGTGTAAAAGTAATTCCAAAAGGGTCAAGGGAAACTTGGTCCCATGAAGGTGCAGCACACTTGTTAACCCCTTGGCTGCAGATTTCCAGCCAGAAGACAGACCTCACCAAGCTACAGGAGTGGAACGAAAATGTCTGCTACAATGCAATGAAGAAAAATGTCCTGCACCCTGGGAGGGGATATCCAGCACCAATACCACATGGGAAACACTCCACTATCCACCACAGAGGCAGAGAAAGTCCTGGGAGTGTATGTTACCAGGCTACCAGTGAAGGGATATCCAGCACACTAATACCACATGGGAAACACTCCACTATCCACCACAGAGGCAGAGAAAGTCCTGGGAGTGTATGTTACCAGGCTACCAGTGAAGGGATATCCAGCACACTAATGCCACATGGGAAACACTCCACTATCCACCACAGAGGCAGAGAAAGTCCTGGGAGTGTATGTTACCAGGCTACCAGTGAAGGGATATCCAGCACACTAATACCACATGGGAAACACTCCACTATCCACCACAGAGGCAGAGAAAGTCCTGGGAGTGTATGTTACCAGGCTAACAGTAAAAGCCAAATCCATGCCAGTCGCAGCAGACAGGCTAATATGTGAAATGTTCAACAAATAAATAGGAATCAAATATGAGGACACAGAGTCAAAGGAATCCAGTCATATGTAAAAAGACCCATTTTACTTATGAAAATTTAGTAGACTGAACATTCTAACACAGGGAAAACAAGAAAATTTTGACCTCTCCCTCCCTACTGGAAAGGTTCTACAAGCAAACCATTTTGTGACCATTACTCAACATCTGGAAGGGTAAAGTGTGACCAGGTGCAAAAAATATCAAACATGCACAAGAGAAAGGAAACTAGAACATAGTTATCTACATGAAAGGTAGAAAAAGTCTCTGCCTCTACTACACACCTAGGTCAGAACTGTCAAATGCCTCCGCCCTTCACATCAACTATTTCCAGAGGCCAAAAAGGAGACCAGTCAGGCTCTGATGCATGTTTTTTTTAGGTTCACAGTACAGAGGAAGGGTCAAACCACCACCAGGGCCATAAAACTACTCCTGGAAATGCCCACAACTATCATGAACGCCTTGTCAAACAGGTGACCTTGGGTGCGGAAATGTTTAAGAATGTGACCCCTAGACTAGTAGAGGGTGACCAGGGGTAAAATAAATACACTGATCATGCACAAGAGGAAAGAAACAAAAACATTTTCATCATCTACTTCAAAGGTAAAATAACAAAGTGTCTGCATCTACTACACACCTACACTGGCCCTGTATTCTCAAACCTTTGGGCACCCAAGCACACATATTTAACAGGGCTTCCATAGGCGTTGTGGGCATTACTAGGGGTAGTGTACTGTACCTGGTGGTAGTGTGGCCCTTCTTCTGTACTATGAATATGAAAAAATCCTCATGAAAACTCAATTAACCCCCTTGACTGAGGATTTCCTACCAGAAGACCTCACCAAGCTACAGGATTGGAACAAAAGGTGGCTGCTACAATTCAATGAAGAAAAATGTAAAGTCCTGCACCTTGGGAGGGAATATCCAACACATCAGTACCACATGGGAAACCAGGCTACCAGTGAAGGCCAAATCCGTGCCAATCGCAGCGGATGGGCTAGTCTTTTTCGGCCTTTGGGAATAGTTGACGTGGTGGGAGGTGGAAGCGTTGAGAATACCGACACTGGTGGAGACTAAAAGCTGACCGAGTGTGTTAAAAAAATCTAGCGTTGACACAGGCACACACACTAAAAAAGGTCCTGCTCACCACCATCCTTTCCCCTGAAAAGAGGAGACAGAATGACCCACATTGGGGAGACTCGTGCATTTGGTAGTTTGTATGTTATGTCTTCACGTATGCGACAAAAAGTCAATTCCTGCTATACTTTTATTGGTGCAGAGAAGAGCAATGAAAAAAAATGTCCTCGGAACACTGATTTATGTGATGTTTTATTGATTTAGGTATTTATTGACCGGTTTCTTATTTTTATTTATTCATTTGTGTGTGTGTGTGTGTGTTTGTGTGTGTGTGTGTGTGTGTGTCGTCAGCAGAGATATGGCCCTCACCTTGTTCCAGGGAATGTTAATGTTGTAGCCTTGGCCAGGTCGCGTCCCCACTCGTCGTAGTTTGGGTCCTCAGAGGATGGGAAGAAGAGGCCGTGGTGGTGACGGTGGAGGGACACGTACAGCACCCTCGGCTCGGCCACAAACACGTGCTGGATGCCGCTGCCGTGGTGCACATCCCAGACCACCACCAGCACCCTGCAGGCCACAGAGATGGTGTTGAGAGTACAGTAGAATGCACACACACACACACACACACACACACACACACACACACACACACACTGTAGGCGAGATGTGAAAAGCTTAGCTTCCCAAACAGAAGCATTGAGCTATGGAATAGACTGGAGGAGGAGGTGTTATGTGCAAGAAACATACATGACTTTAAGGAAAATTTGGATAAGATAGGATATGGATACGGGACAGTACGAGCGTAGCTCTTTTCCCGTACGTCACAACTAGGTATATACAACCAGGTAAATACACACAGACGGGACCACACGAGCATAAAGCCCAGGCCCTGTAAAACTACAACTAGGTAAATACAACTAGGTACATACACCCACACATTCACACCACACACCCACATGCACACACACACACACACACACATAACACTAAATCAAGGTGGACGGAAGAAACTAGTGTTTGCAGTATATATAAGCGACATGACAGAAGGGGTGACAAGCTATATGAATATGTTTGCTGATGATGCTAAACTAATGAAGAGGGTGGCTAATGAAGAAGACTGTGTAGCCCCAAGCCAAGATCTCGACAGAATAAACAAATGGTCACGAAAATGTGAAATGACATTCAGTACAGAGAAGTGTAGTGTGATGGAGCTTGGTAAGAGCAGTAGACGAATATCGGGAACTACTCTCTCAGTAATGAAAGAATCATGAAAAAACAGAGGAAAAGATCTGGAGTGATAATAACAAACAGGTTATCCTTGGAAAGCATATAACTGATAACTGGGGAAACATACAATCTTCTTAGAAACATAGAAGCAGCATTTACATATTTAGAGGAAGAAATGGTGAAGAAACTAATAACATCAATGATACGTCCAAGACTGGAATATGCAGCATTAGTGTGGTCACCTATATTGAAGAAAAAAATTATAAAGTTGGAAAGAATACAAAGAGCAGCGACTAAATTACCGGAAACTCTGAGAGAACACACTTATGAAGAAAGACTGGAGAAATTGGGACTAACAACACTGGAGAGCAGAAGAGAGAGAGGGGACCTAATAGCATTGTACAGGATACAAGAGGGATTGGACAGGGAAGACCTAGTGGTACGTGACAGAAGTGTGACAGGAGGCAATGGTAAGAAATTGAAGAAGAGCGACTGTAGGAGAGACATCAAGAAATACAGTTTTCCATACAGAAGCATAACAACATGGAACGGACTTGACGAGGAGACTGTGTGTGCAAAAACGATTCATGACTTCAAAGCCAAACTGGATAATAAGCATTATGGAAACGGGACAGCACGGGCCTAGTACAGCTCTTTTCCTGCATTTCACAACTAGGTAAATACACACACACACACACACACACACACACACACTCACACCCACACCCACATATACACACACTCACACCAACACACACACACACACACACACACACACACACACAGGACAATAAAGAAAGGGAGAGAGAAGGAGGAAAATGATAAAAGATGAGAGATTTTTGATAAAAGAAGGAGATGGGATAAAGGAAAGAAGGACTATAAATAGATGATTCCAGATAGATAAAGGAAGGAGATGGGAGAGAGGGAATGAAGAATAGAGAGATAGATAAGACCAAAGAGATTACAGATAAAAGAGGGAAGGAGAGATGGAAGAGAAGGAGGAATAAGAGAGACAGGTGATGCAAAACAGATTCAGGATAAAGGAAGGAGAGGAAGAGAAATAGGTGATGTGAAGGAAATATTTGACAAAGGAGTGATAATGATGATAATAAAAGGCAGAGTTAATGTGGTGCCAGGGCCAAGCAGCGCCCACCTTGGCATCCCAGCCTGTTGGCGGCGACGGCCACATTGTTGTAGAAGCAGAGGCCGTGGGGGTGGTCCGGCTCGGCGTGGTGGCCGGGGGACGGATGATGCCCACGCCGGCCCTGGCTCGGCCTGCAAACACCTCGTCCACGACCTTCAAGGAAAGAGATTGTATCATTCCTACATTGTTTTCCTCCTCTTTCATTACTGTCAATTCCAAATGCATTCTTGAGGGTAGTGTATTATGACTAGAAAAAGAGTACATATAAGTGTGTGTATAAAAAGTATAGAATGCAGAATGAAAATAAAAGTTTAAAGGCTTTTACTTTAATTTTTCCCTTCTCCTTCTCCTCCTCCTTCTTTCCAATTGAATACAGCATTATTTTTCATTACTTTTTACCATAATTTTCTCCTCCTTTCCTTCCTCCTCCTCCTCCAATCTAAAGACCCAACCATGAGCAGAGACTAGAGAGGAGACTCAATGCCATTCCTTTTCATCTCCTGTCTCACACACCTCCTCCTCCTCCTCCTCCTTTCTCTACCAACGTGAACACAACATTACTCTCTCCTACATGCACTTATGGTACTTCTTTCTCCCTCGTACCTGCAGCAGGAGCTGGCCGAGAGCAGGGCAAAGACGTTGGTGGCGGGGTGAGGTAGACAGACTTGTAGTTCTCCTGAAGGGTCTGCAGCCCTCCTCCCTGGGCTGAACATGAAGGCCATGTGTTCCTGGCTGTGCATGAGCTCCACCTCCTCCCCCTGGGCCTGAGGCTGTGCAAGGATGGATAGAGGGAGGCAGAAAAGGGTTAGATTAGGATTAGACTCTTTCTTTATTAATATCTCTTTGACATCATCTATAAATCTCTATTTCTCATTTACTCTCTCCCATATCTCCTTCCTTTATCCAGAATCTGTTTTGTATATATATATATATATATATATATATATATATATATATATATATATATATATATATATATATATATATATATATATATATATATATATATATATATATCTATATATATATATCCTTCCTGCTCTCTCCAATTCTAATTCCAACAATGAGAACAACTTCTTGCCTCAACTCAACCTAACTGATCCTACTGGCTGACACTGCATCAAGTTTATAAAGCAGGTCCAAGGAATAGAGAGAGCTGTATACCCTCTATGCTTTTACTATGGGTGGCTATACAGGTGTTAGCCAGTGCAGGTGTGAAGGGAGACTCATACTACAAGGCGAACAAGGAGAAGTAAACAACTGAACAGTGAACGACGGAACAGTGACATAAACATGAACACACACATCATACAGACAGTGCCTCCACCACCCACCTGCAGCTGCTGGTTCACCCCAGCATCCTGGCATCGCCCCAGCATCTCCCACACCTGCTGGATGCGCTTCTGGATGTTCCCTGGGGGGGGAGAGGGTGAATTAGTGTGTACCTCTGTGTGTTGTGGTGTGAGGGAAACTTGTCTGGTAAAAAAGGTTGCTCTAGTACGAGGGTAGAAAGCTGCCTAAGGGGTTATGTGTGGTCAGTTATGGTGGTTAAGTGTTGGTTAGATAAGTGAGGAAAGCTTTGTCTTCAGCCTGGTAAAGAGCATTAAAGCTGCCTGAATGGGTGACATATGTAACAAGGAATTGGGTGAAAATAAATAAATGGTATGCAGAAAGTTGGAAGTTTGGTTTAGTCGGCACAACATCTGTGGTCATATGCCAGAGAGACAGAAGGAAGGAATTATAGGAGAAGGAACAGATCCCAGGAGACGGGACACAACCCCTGGGATTAATACCTGTACCCATTCACTGCTGGCTGGACAGGGCGTGGGGTATCGGAAAAGCCTCCCAAATTTTTCCACTCCACCCAGGAATTGAACCTGGCTCTCTTGTTGTGAGCCGAGTGTGCTAACCACTGCACCACGAAGTCCTCTATAAATGGTATGTGAGGGAAACCTGAGTCTTTTGAGGTAAAAGCTCTGGTAAAAGATGCCATGTGCTGCCTCAGTGGGTTTGGTGTGGACAAGAAATTCGGTCCAAGTAGATATATATGAGGAAACTTGGTCTCTTCGAGGTAAAACCTGGCAGGTACCAAGAGCTGCCTCGGGTACATCAGAGTACTTTAGACTATCTTCATTATGTTTTGTCTAGAATGAAAAACATCTTAGTGTGTAGTGCACTTACCTTCCGTAAGGCTGCGTGTTGCTCCACCTGCTCGTCACACACCAGACACAGCCTGAGACTCACTCAGCACCACGGCCTCTGAAGACAAGGCACAGAGCTCCTCAGTGACTCCTGTTTGCTGTGACTGAGCTCCCATGAAAGGTGTACATCCCTCCCTCTTCTCCTCTTTCCTCCTCCTCCTCCTCAGCCATTATTATTGGAACCACTGCAGTACAAAGGCATTTCCTAATGTTCCTAACCTCTCTCACATCTCCTTCACTCCTCTCCTTCCTGCTTAACTCTCCCTTCCCCCCTCCTTACCTTTTAATTTTACAGTGAGAGGACTTCCCTGCTGATCCACGAGCGGTTATTATATATCGACTTTTGTGTTTCCCAATTCTTCCTCAATAGGATTACAACTACACGACCTAACACAACACCCAGTGAAAGACAGGAGCCTTTTGTGTCTAACTAACGTAGAAAATCTGGTCACTAACGGTAGAAGTGCCGTTGGACCCGTATACCAGTTAATACCTGTTTTGAAAAGGAGGAAAAGTTTAATCCCCCAGAGAATTTTAATCCCGAGGGAAAACACGTGGGCCTCATAGACGCCACACCTTTAAACTCACCTGCGTATTCCGACCGATTTAAAGCCGCCCTGGGTAAGGCAAGGCGTTCACCTTCCACAGCCTGTCGCGGATAATAGTAACCATCTTAATCAAAGCTCGCGTTATATCGTTTTGCAACAGTAAATAAAAAGAGTAATCATGCCGTCCAACTATTTCAATTGCTGTAATTGTTCAAAGAAATATGCTGTGATTCATCATCAAACTATAACTCGATGTGTAGGTACTGTGTCTTAGACTTACGTATTCAGGCACTACAAACAACCAAACGAGGATCTACAACGTCTACCCTGCTTTGGGACATCGACGTCATACCCCTCAACTCCCCTACCTCCTTCCTTCTTCTTCTTCTTCTTCTTCTCTTCTTCTTCTTCTTCTTCTTCTTCTTCTTCTTCTTCTTCTGTCTCTACGTACTCCGAAATCACCTGATCACATACCCTCCTCCTCCTCCTCCCTCAGCCCTCCATTCTCATCCTCCCTGCTCTCCTCCCTTCCTCCACCTCATCACCACAGGCCGCCAACCCCCCTTTCACCCTCCACCACCAGCACCTCGCCATCATTCTGCCCTCCCCACCCATCCCACCATCACCACCACGACGGCCTCTCCTCCCCTTCCTCTTCTCACTCCCTTCTTCCGCTCCTTCCTCCCTCCTCCAACTCTGCCCCCCCTCCCTCCACATCATCAACATCCTCCTCCCTCAGCTGTCCCTTCCGCCTCTCCTCCGCCTGCCGCCTCACATATACTTTTCTCCTCCTCCACATCCTCAACATCCTCCCCCTACTCCCTCCCCAGTCAACCCCCTACCGCCCTTCCTCCTCCCTCCGCCCTCTGCCCCCTCCCTCCACATCCTCAACATCCTCCCTCCTCTACTCCCTCCCCAGTCAACCCCTTCCTCCCCTTCCTCCTCCTCCGCCTCTGCCCCCCTCCTCCATCCTCAACATCCTCCCTCTACTCCCTGCAGTCAACTCCTTCTGCCTCTTCCTCATCTTCCCTTGGCTCCCCCCTTTGTCCCTCCTCTACCAGCCCTCCTAACGCCTCCACGTCCAGTCGCCACCACACTCCCACTTTCACTACTTCATCCATTAGACGCCAAGACTATTCTTCCTGCTGTGGTCTGCGTAGATCAGACACAGTTTTGGGGCACATGCCGGAAAACATCTGTTGACTCTAGGACCTGCTAATAGAGGTCAATTAACGGAATTCTGCATAGGAATACAGAGACGTGGAGGCGTTATTGTAATCCGGGAGCCAAACTGACGACATTATTTCCAGCTGTCGATGCTGTCATGGAACCTCGCGAAGGAAGACACAGTTTATTTGATTCACGCGGGGACAAAATGTGACGTTCAGTCATTTCCAAACTCAGGCCCTACTATCAAAATACCGTCAGGTCAGTCTGGCGTTACAAGACCAAAGTCCTCACGTCATTGTTCTGGAATTTACCCAAAATCAGCGCTTACGGCTTCAACAGCAAAGCGAGTAACATCAATACTAGTCTGAAGGAAATTGAGACGACGAAGGTGTAGCGTTTACAAACGCCTGGCACCACTTCCTTGAGCGCCCAGACTTGTTTTTGAACGATGGACTACATCTGAATGAGGTTGGATCGGCGCGCCGGGGAGGCTTCTGGACGAGGTAAGAAAAGCTTTTCGAAAGCCTTTCAAAAACGGCGGGCGAGGACGGGCAAAGGCAATTTTGATCAACCAACCCGTAAAGCAGTCAGTGCGACTCACAAGAAACTGTGTAACTAACCACGCCTCCGACAAGGAACTGGTGCTGTAACCTGTCACGGCTACATTTATCATGTACACAACGTGACAAACTTTTGCAAGAGTTAAATCAGCATCTTCACTCTTTTCATCCCTGTGCTGTCCAACTTTCGGCGCAAGAGCACCAGTATCTTCTACCTCATCCCCAAAGGTCCAAATCCCTTTAAAGAGTTAACTAGAACATCTTCACTCTTTCATCCCCTGTGCTGTCCAAATCCCTTTACAGTGCAAGAGTTAATCCAGCATCTTCACTCTTTCATCCCCAGCGCTGTCCAAATCCCTTTACAAAAGAGAGTTAACCAGTGATCTCACCTCTTTCAATTCCCTGTGCTGTCCAAATCCCTTGCGTAAGAGTTAACCAGCACTTCATCATCCCTGTGCTGTCCAACCCTTTATGCAAGAGTTACAATCCACATCTTCACTCTTTTCATCCTCAGTTGTCCAAATCCCTTTATGCAAGAGTTAACAGCATCTTCACTCTTTCATCCCTTCTGTGCTGTCCAAATCCCTGATGCAAGAGTTAACCAGCATCTTCACTCTTCATCCCTGTGCTGTCCAACTTCCCAATGCAAGAGTTAACCAGCATCTTCACTCTTTCATCCCTGTGCTGTCCAAATCCCTTATGCAAGAGTTAACCAGCATCTTCACTCTTTCATCCCTGTGCTGTCCAAATCCCTTATGCAAGAGTTGACCAGCATCTTCATTCTTTCATCCCTTTGTTGTTCTAATCCCTTACGCAAGAGTTGACCAGCATCTTCATTCTTTCATCCCTGTACTGTCCAAATCCCTTATGCAAGAGTTGACCAGCATTTTCATTCTTTCATCCCTGTACTGTCCAAATCCCTTATGCAAGAGTTGACCAGCATTTTCATTCTTTCATCCTTCTGCTGTCCAAATCCCTTATGCAAGAGTTAACCAGCATCTCCACTCTTTCATCCCTGTGCTGTCCAAATCCCTTATGCAAGAGTTAACCAGCATCTTCATTCTTTCATCCCTGTACTGTCCAAATCCCTTATGCAAGAGTTGACCAGCATTTTCATTCTTTCATCCCTGTACTGTCCAAATCCCTTATGCAAGAGTTGACCAGCATTTTCATTCTTTCATCCCTTTGTTGTTCTAATCCCTTATGCAAGAGTTGACCAGCATCTTCATTCTTTCATCCCTTTGTTGTTCTAATCCCTTATGCAAGAGTTGACCAGCATCTTCATTCTTTCATCCCTTTGTTGTTCTAATCCCTTATGCAAGAGTTGACCAGCATCTTCATTCTTTCATCCCTGTACTGTCCAAATCCCTTATGCAAGAGTTGACCAGCATTTTCATTCTTTCATCCCTGTGCTGTCCAAATTTCTTATGCAAGAGTTAACCAGCATCTTCACTCTTTCATCCCTGTGCTGTCCAAATCCCTTATGCAAGAGTTAACCAGCATCTTCACTCTTTCATCCCTGTGCTGTCCAAATCCCTTATGCAAGAGTTAACCAGCATCTTCACTCTTTCATCCCTGTGCTGTCCAAATACATTATGCAAGAGTTAACTAGCATCTTCACTCTTTCATCCCTGTGCTGTCCAAATCCCTTATGCAAGAGTTAACCAGCATCTTCACTCTTTCATCCCTGTGCTGTCCAAATCCCTTATGCAAGAGTTAACCAGCATCTTCACTCTTTCATCCCTGTGCTGTCCAAATCCCTTATGCAAGAGTTAACCAGCATCTTCACTCTTTCATCCCTGTGCTGTCCAAATCCCTTATGCAAGAGTTAACCAGCATCTTCACTCTTGGGGATGATTTCAGGGCTTCTGTTGCCGAGACATATCTTGAACCTAACGAAATCCAGTATTCTGTTCATTATTTGTGTTATTTGTATGTATAATTATTTGTATCCTGTATAGACTGAATGTAGGCCACTGCAGTTCATGTGTGTGTGTGTGTGTGTGCGTGTGTGTGTGTGAACAGATGTAAATATAATATGTGCATTTATTTACAGGATAGAGTGTGCGATTCTTAAGAGTAGGAGAGACTCGGCCTGGCCAACATCATAAGAAAAAATAACAAAAGAAAGAGTAAGAAGAATGTTACCCCTCCTTATACAATGTGAGTAAATAGGTTGAGAAATGAATGTTAATGATCTTGCATGAGTGAGTGAATGCTGTCCAACTTCCCAATGCAAGAGTTAATCAGAATGTCCACTCTTTCATCTCTTTCACAGGTAAACTCTGATGCAAAATTCCTTTGTATGTATTTCCTCCTTCCTATGACTTGAACACTCTATATCGTAGGTCTTGTCTCTGCTGTCCAACTTCCTTATGCAAGAGTTAACCAGTATCTCCACTCTTTCATCTCTTTCACTGGTAAACTCTGATACAGCCTTCTTTTGTATGTATTTCCTCCTTCCTATGACTTGAACACTCTATATCGTAGGTCTTGTCTCTCCTGTCCAACTTCCTTATGCAAGAGTGAGTGAGTGAGTGTGTGAGTGTGTATGTTAGTACTTACCACATGCACCTGCTGCCATGGAAAGGTGTGGGAGAGACTCGTTAGCACATACACACCTCAAGGGTAAGTCAAGCATCATCTCATTATTAGCATTATTATTATTATTGTTATTATTATTATCACTATTATTATAGAAAAGAAAATTACCTTATAGACACTCATCATAGACTAGAAAAATAGCTTGGCAACACACACACACACACACACACACCAGCATCTCCACTCTTTCATCCCTGTGCTGTCCAAATCCCTTATGCAAGAGTTAACCAGCATCTCCACTCTTTCATCCCTGTGCTGTCCAAATCCCTTATGCAAGAGTTAACCAGCATCTCCACTCTTTCATCCCTGTGCTGTCCAAATCCCTTATGCAAGAGTTAACCAGCATCTCCACTCTTTCATCCCTGTGCTGTCCAAATCCCTTATGCAAGAGTTAACCAGCATCTTCACTCTTTCATCCCTGTACTGTCCAAATCCCTTATGCAAGAGTTAACCAGCATCTTCACTCTTTCATCCCTGTGCTGTCCAAATCCCTTATGCAAGAGTTAACCAGCATCTTCACTCTTTCATCCCTGTGCTGTCCAAATCCCTTATGCAAGAGTTAACCAGCATCTTCACTCTTTCATCCCGCATCTTCCCACACACACACACACATAGCATAAATATATCCTTCACTATTTCATTATAATTCTACTTTTTCTACTTCCATTATAATTTTAGGATATCACAGTGTATAGTAATATATAATGTGTCTAGCTCCCTGTTGTTGAGTTATACAATGCAGTGAGTATATATATAAGGCTTGGTACACACACACACACACACACACACACACACACACACACACACAAGAAATAATTTTAAGCTATATAAATTAGTTATATGATATCCCCTTCTTTTCTCTCTCACACCCTCTCTTCTCTCTCTCTCTCTCTCTCTCTCCCTTCTCTCTCTGTCCCTTCTTAGAGGAGGGAAAATAGTAGGAAGGAGGAAAAAAAGGGAATGGAGAAGAAATGGAGGGAAAGTGAAGGAAAAGAGAGAGAAGGAAGGAGAGAGAGAGAGAGAGAGAGAGAGAGAGAGAGAGAGAGAGAGAGAGAGAGAGAGAGAGAGAGAGAGAGAGATCCTAACACCATCTTAACAGAATTCACTCCATTTATCATAATATTAAAAAAAAATTGAGGCAAGCAAGGTAAGGTGAGGTAAGGTGAGGTAAAGTAAGGTTAGGTTAGGTTAGGTTAGGTAATGTTAGGTTAGGTTAGGTAAGGTAAGGTAAGATAAGGTAAAGTTAGGTTAGGTAAGGTTAGGTAAGGTGAGGTAAGGTTAGGTTAGGTTAGGTAAGGTAAGGTTAGGTTAGATAAGGTGAGGTAAGGTAAGGTAGGGTAAGGTTAGATAAGGTAAGGTAAGGTAAGGTTAGATTAGGTTAGGTTGGGTAAGGTAAGATAAGGTTAGGTGAGGTAAGATTAGGTTAGGTTAGGTAAGGTTAGGTTAGGTAAGGTAAGGTAAGGTAAGGTTAGGTTAGGTTAGGTTAAGTAAGGTAAGGTTAGGTAAGGAAAGGTAAGGAGGTGCAGGTTAGGGTAAGTGGCAAAGGTAAGGATTAGTCCATCTTAAGGGAACAGGAAGGAAAGCAGATTAGGGTAAGTGTTGGGACTATTGAGGTAAGGAAATAGTCTATCTTGAAGGCAAAGGAAAGGAGGACAAGGTTAGGGTAAGGGCCAGAAAGGTAAGGAATCACTCAGTCTTAAGGGAACAGAAGGGAAAGGAGGTGGAGATTAGGGTAAGAGGCAAAAGGTAAGTCTAGTCAGTGTTAGGTATGCAGTTTAGGGTAAGGGATTAAGGTAAGTGTCTAGTCCATCTTATTAGGGTAGGTGGCAGGAAGGGAGAGGAGGAGTAGTTTAGGGTAAGGGATTAAGGTAAGCGTCTAGTCCATCTTATTAGGGTAGGTGGCAGGAAGGGAGAGGAGGAGTAGTTTAGGGTAAGGGATTAAGGTAAGCGTCTAGTCCATCTTATTAGGGTAGGTGGCAGGAAGGGAGAGGAGGAGTAGTTTAGGGTAAGGGGCAGGAAGGTAAGGGAAGAGGGAAGGAAGTGTAGATTAGGGTAAGGAGCAAAGGTAAGTCTAGTCAATCTCAAGTGTTCAGGTTAGGGAAAGGGATTAAGGTAAGGGTCTAGTCCATTTTGAGGGCATAGGACAGGAGGTGGAGGTTAGGGTAAGTGGCGGGTAGGGCGAGGAAGGCAAGGAGCGAGCATAGGGTAAGGCAGGTTAGGGTAAGGAATGAAGGTAACAGTCTAGTCCATATTAAGGGCACAGGACAGGAGGTGGAGGTTAGGGTAGGTGGCGGGTAGGGCGAGGAAGGCAAGGGGGAAGCATAGGGTAAGAGACAGAAAGGTAAGTCAAGTCAATCTCAAGTGTTCAGGTTAGGGAAAGGGATTAAGGTAAGGGTCTAGTCCATTTTGAGGGCATAGGACAGGAGGTGAAGGTTAGGGTAAGTGGCGGGTAGGGCGAGGAGAGCGAGGGGGGAACATAAGGTCAGACAGCCCAGCACCACATCAATGACAGGCAACCACATTACCTTGCCCAGTCGGAAGCTTGCAAAGGAAGAACAAGATTGGTGAGAATGCGGTAAGGGAAATTGGGTTAGCCGAACACAGTAAAGCGATATTAAAGACATTTGCCGGATAGTTTAGACGTGGTATTAGTGTTCATTAACCCAGTAGCAGCGGGGATCATGTTTCTTAATGGTCCCCCCAAGCGAGAAAAATGAGAAAAAATCACCCCTCACACAAACCATTTCATATGTATCAAAGCATTTGTGATCAGATTATGTATCATCTATTTAGGGGGGGTCAAATCATGGCACAAATTTGGCCCGTCGCTGCTACACGGTAAAGCCACAAATTTGGCCTGTCGCTGCTACATGGTAAAGCCACAAATTTGGCCCGTCACTGCTACACGGTAAAGCCACAAATTTGGCCTGTCGCTGCTACACGGTAAAGCCACAAATTTGGCCCGTCGCCGCTACACGGTAAAGCCACAAATTTGGACCATCGCTGCTACACGGTAAAGCCACAAATTTGGCCCATCGCTGCTACACGGTAAAGCCACAAATTTGGACCATCGCTGCTACACGGTTAACAGTTCTGTGGAGAGTTTTTTGGTATGGGAAATTGAGTTAGGAGATTATAGTATTTTAGACATATGGACATAGTTGTAATTTGTGTGTGATGTTCGTATAGAATGTTAAAATGTGATGACAGGAAAGTTAGGTTAAGGTTTGGGTTTGAAATTATTAGTATATATGTTTTTTTTTTAGGTATTGTGGTATAGTTAAAGTATGTATGTATGTATTTTGTAGTGTATATTAACTTCATTATTCATTTATTATTTAGTCTCCTTACATATTTCTCTATCTTATTTATCTTATTTATCCATCTTATCTTTATTTTTAAGGGTAGTTTTTCCACAGTATGTATGTATGTATATATGTATGGTATATTTCTCTAATCTCATATCTTTTTTTATCTATTTCCTCTCTTATCTACCTTCTCTATTATTGGGGGGAGGTAGTTTTTCCTCAGTCAAATGTATGTATGTATCATGTATGTATCATGTATGTATATATGTATAGTGTATGTATTAAACTCCATTACTCAAACATCATTCATTTTTCAGACATGGACAAGACCAGTGAAGGGACATTGTGCTTTCCGTTCCCTTCTCGACAGATGATGGACACACACACACACACACACACACACACACACACACACACTCTCTCAAAACAAGCTCTAGCAATTCATCATGTAAGGTAAGATTTCTAAGTAGTAGTAGTAGTAGTAGTTGTAGTAGTAGTAGTTGTAGTAGTAGTAGACAGTCCCTTTGCTATATTATTCCATCTTATAAGTTTCATCTATCTCCGTTTCTTCTTGCTATCGTGAACATTAGAGTCCGTTCGTATTGAAATTATTATGGCGAATGTTTTGTGAATGTGGTTGTTTGTTATAATGTTGAAATGTGACAAGAAAGAGGTTTAGTTAGTAATGTTTGGCTTTGAAAGTAGTGTGTGTGTGTGTGTGTGTGTGTGTGTGTGTGTGTGTGTGTGTGTGAGTACCAAGTCTGAAGTGTCTAATCTTTTCAATCCCACTATCTTCATATTTTCTTGGTTATCTTATTTTCTTATGTACTTAATTTGTAGTTTCTCATCTTTTCTATCTTGTTATCTTACTTTCTTATGTACTTAATTTGTAGTTTTTCATCTTTTCTATCTTCTTATCTTCCTATTTACTTGTGTTATCTTACTTTCTTATGAACCCAGTTTGTAGTTTCATGTCTTTTCTATCTTGTTATCTTCCTATTTACTTGTGTTATCTTATTTTCTTATGTACTTAATTTGTAGTTTTTCATCTTTTATATCTTCTTATCTTCCTATTTACTTGTGTTATCTTATTTTCTTATGCACTTATTTTGTAGTTTCTCATCTTTTCTATCTTGTTATCTTCCTATTTACTTGTGTTATCTTACTTTCTTATGAACCCAGTTTGTAGTTTCATGTCTTTTCGATCTTGTTATCTTCCTATTTACTTGCGTTATCTCATTTTCTTACGCTTTTCTTTGAGGCTGTGAATGTTTTAAGTAACGTACATGACTTTTTCCAGTGTGTGTGTGTGTGTGTGTGTGTGTGTGTGTGTGTGTGTGTGTAGGTAGGCATAGGTCCATAGGCATAGGTCCACTGTTCCGTTCCTTTGTATTCCGTATTTATTAACCAAATATAAAATCTCAAAGGGTTGACTTGTACAAAAATAATACCTCACATATACATGACTCAAAAAATAACACCAACCAATTTAAGATGACCCAAAACACTAACAAATAAGGCGTCTGGAGGGCAAGGGCATAAGGGAGGGACAGTTTTTTCTACCCTACACTGGGAAACAACAAGAAACAGGTTGCAGGGGAGAAGAGACCCTCATAGACCGGGAGCCAGGGGGGTCAGCCGAGCCGGAAAGCTAAAGAATTCTAACCCAAATAGCAATGGTCCTTGTGTCTGCCCATGCATGAAAATTAAAGTCTGCCGGGCCTGTCAAAGTTTAAGCCCCATAGCATTTATTAAGACCCTGACTTTGGACCTGATCTGAGCATCACGGTAAGAGATGGAAAAGCAAATCAGATGGACAACACAAACAACTCACATTCCGACAACATTTGGCTTATGTTAACGGTTTGGTCTGTAAAATTCATAGTTCAGAAATATGGTGCAAATGGCATCTTTTAATGGAAATTAGATAACTATTACCATTTTTAAAGACCAAATTTTGTCGGAATGTATATAAGTTGTTTGTTTTGTTCATACGAGTCCCTTGCGACCATCCTACCATCTCTACCGCGATGTTCGGATCAGGACCAAAGTCAGGGTCTTAATGTTCATCCTGGTATGTGAAGCCTGGCCGTGTCTTTCCCAGTGTGGACTAGATATGCGGCTGTGTCCTTTGCGCCCCTTCCCTGCCGAACGCCTCAAGTATGGACGTAAAAAAAACAGTACTTAAAAACAGGAATCAATATAAAGTTTGTGAATAGTGCAGGGTTAAAATGGTATATAAACAAAAGATGAGAAACTAGGAAGAAATATATAAGCTTCCCTGCTGAACACCTCAAGTATGGACGTAAAAAAAATCAGTGAATAGAAACAGGATTCAATATAAAGTTTGTGAATAGTGCAGTTAAAATGGTATATAAACAAAAGATGAGAAACTAGGAAGAAATATATAAGCTTCCCTGCCGAACACCTCAAGTATGGACGTAAAAAAAAACAGTGCTTAAAAACAGGAATCAATATAAAGTTTGTGAATAGTGCAGTTAAAATGGTATATAAACAAAAGATGAGAAACTAGGAAGAAATATATAAGCTTCCCTGCTGAACACCTCAAGTATGGACGTAAAAAAAACAGTGAATAGAAACAGGATTCAATATAATGTTTGTGAATTGTGCAGAGTTAAAATGGTATAAAAAAAAGATGGGAAGCTAAAAAGATATATATAAGCTTTTTAAATCTTACAGGAATATACAATCACTCGTAAACTTTGTGCAAGACTGATATGTAGAGGTGGTTCAAGAGTATGGTAGGAAAAATGAAGCGTGGGCTATCGTAGAAATAAGAAACACTACAAAAAAAATTAATATATAGTTTTTGAATCTCGAAAAAACTCAATCGCTCGTAAACTTTGTGCAGAAACTAATATAAAAAAAGGCGATTGAAAGTTGGAAATAGAAAAATAATGGATAATAGTTGACTAGAAAGAAGAAATGGATGAATGGAATGAATATAAACTTTCTAAACGCCAAAAAAATATTCAATCGCTCGTAAACTTTGTGCAGAAACTAATATAAAAAAAGGCGATTGAAAGTTGAAAATAGAAAAATAATGGATAATAGTTGACTAAAAAGATGAATATAAACTTTCTAAACGCCAAAAAAATATTCAATCGCTCGTAAACTTTGTGCAGAAACTAATATAAAAAAGGGCGATTGAAAGTTGAAAATAGAAAAATAATGGATGATAATTGACTAAAAAGATGAATATAAACTTTCTAAATGTCAAAAAAATATTCAATCGCTCGTAAACTTTGTGCAAAAACCAATGAAGAAAATGTGACTAGGTAATTCAAACCCATAGATAAAAAATAATAGATGAATGTACAGTTTCTAAATCTCAAAAATACTCAATCGCTCGTAAACTTTGAACAAAAACTAACAAAGAAAATGTGACTAGGTGATTCAAAGCCATAGATAAAAAATAATAATGAATGTACAGTTTCTAAATCTCAAAAATATTCAATCGCTCGTAAACTTTGACCAAAAAACAATGAAGAAAATGTGACTAGGTAATTCAAACCCATAGATAAATAATAATGAATGTACAGTTTCTAAATCTCAAAAATATTCAATCGCTCGTAAACTTTGTGCAAAAAAAATAATAAAGAAAGATGATTTGAAAGCTATGGATAAAAAAATTTGATGATAATTGACTAGAAATTAAGAAATGTTCAAAAGATGAATGATTTAAACTTTCTACATCTCAAAAAAGGAAGAGAATTATAAGATAGAGGAACAGGAGGAGCAAAAAGGAGAAATTAAATGACTAGAGAAAAAGAAAACACAAAACAGCTGAATGATATAAACTTAAATCTCAAGAAATCGCTCGTAAACTTTGTGCAAAAAAAATCATATTAGAAAAACGCAAAAGATAACGATTGCCTTCAAAACTGTGCATGATACCAACCCAAATACATACATCCATACATCCACAACTGTTACATAATACATGACTCTCTCCTCTACAAGTATACATGCCAAACCTTCGCTCCGGACTCGGGCTAAAAAGAGTGATTGAAAAAGGAATGTATGGCAGCCTCGTATGGTGTGAAGAAATAAATATATCACAGTTATTCATGCAAAATGGATATAGGGAAATGAAGGGGGAAGGGGAAAACAGCGACAAAGAGAGGAAGAGAAAGAAAAGAGGAGAAACAGGAGGAGGATAAATAAGGAACCAGTGTAATAGAAAGACAGGAAGAGAAAGAAAGGTTAAAAAGGAAGGGAAAATCGACAGCGACAAGAGACAGGAAGAGAAAAAAAATACGAGACAGCAAAATGAAGAAAAAAAAGGAAGGGAAAAACAACACCAAAGAAAGGAAGAGAAAGAGAAGAGGAAACAGTAAAAGAAAGGTTAGAAAAGGAAGGGAAAAACAGCACCAAAGGAAATAATATATAGGACAAAATGAGACAAAGAAGCAAGACAGGAAGAGGAAGAAGAAGAAGAACAAGAGAGAGAAGAGGAAGAAGAAGAAGAACAAGAGACAGAAGAGAAAAGGATAAAGAAAACATGACCAATGGCACAGAGAGAAACAGAAACAGGAAAACGCAAGAAAATGTAAGAATGGGAACAGAGGGAAAGAATAAACAGCGATCGGAAGGAGAACATAGAAGAAAAATGGAAGAAAATATATGGAGAGCAAAATGAAGGAGGTTGAATGAGATAGAGACAAGTTAGAAGGAGAAGAGAGGAAGAGAAGGAGACACAGATGAGTTAGAAGAAGGGAAGAAGAGAAGAAGAGCAGAGAAACAAAGAAAGAGAGAAACAGGAAAAATGAAGAATAGGAGGAAGAAGGGAAAAGAAGAATAGAGAAAGGAAGGGAAGGAAAAGAATGAGAGAAAGGAAGGGAAGGAAAAGAATGAGAGAAAGAGCGAAAAGGAGGAAGAAGGGAAGAGAAGGACAGAGAAAGGAAGGGAATAGAGGAGACAAAGAAAGGAGGAGGAAGAAAAGGGGAAATAAAGAAAGGAAGAGGAAAGAAGAAAAGAATGATGTGAAAATAAGGACAAAGAAAGGAAGACAAAGACAAACCAAACAATCAAACAATAACAACATCAAGGACACAAAATAACGAGAGGACAAATTACGACAACACACACACCTATATAGCCAGCATCTCACCTCACAGTGGGGCCCAATCCGTCATCAATCGAAGCCGCCCGGGACAGACTCGAACCGGTTAGCGGCGCACGGACAAGCCTCTCGGTCTGCGTGGCTGCGTTGACAGTGCTCTCGGCTGTGGTGGTGGTGGTGGTGGAGGTCGTGGTGGTGGGTGCTGGCGTGGTGGTGGTGGTGGTGGTGTGGAGTGTCTGGTGGTGGTGGTGGAGGGAGAGGCTCTGGCTGAGTTGCTGTTGTAGAAGGCGGATGGTCCGGTCCTTATCCTCGAGTTGTTGTTGTAGAAGCACGACCTGTAGAATAGAGATTGTATGGAAGCCTCGTATGGTGTGAAGAAATATATCACAGTTATTCATGCTCAACAGATGTAGGGAAATGAAGGAAGAAGGGAAAACAGCAATAAAGAAAGGAAGGGAAAAAAATAAACAAGAAGGCATCAAGAGAAAGAAAATTAAGAAGGGAAAACAAAGAAAGGAAGGGAAAGAAAATAGGAAACAGCAAAAGGTTAAAGAGCGACGTTGTTTATATAGTAAATTCCGTAACTGTAGGATCTGTCGGGAGGAGAATTTCACGACCGGGGAAAGACACGCAAGGCAGCACGGACAGGAATGAAACGAAGCCAAGACGAATTGACAAAGAAAACAAGGATAGAGAACACGAAATCAAGGACGGAATGAAACGGAGAGAAGACGAATTGACAAAGAAAACAAGGATAGAGAACACGAAATCAAGGATGGAATGAAACGGAGAGAGGACGAGTTGACGAGAAAAAGAAAACAGGATAAAACGAACTCACGGAAACAAAACAAGATAGAATTAGTGATGTTGTTTGTATAGTAAATTCCGTAGCTGTAGGATCTGTCAGGAGAAGGAAAACACGCCAGGGAAAATGAACACGAACGAAACGGCGCGGACGGATTGACGAAGAGAAAGAAAACAGGGACAGAGAACGCAAAATCAGGGACGCACAGAACGAGACACAGAATTAGCGACACCCGTATTGTGATTTCCGATGCTTGTGTGGTGTCCGAGGAAGGAGATTGTCGTAACTCATGTCCAAGGAGAATCTGTTGGGAGGAGGTTGTTATTTCTGATGTTGTTATGTCTGTTTTCGTAGCCCGTCATTATAGAAATCTCTGTTATTAGGGGGTTGTTGTTAGTGGTGTTTTAAGATTCGTTTTGTAATTTCCATCACTAGAAATCTATTGGTAGGAGGTCATTATTACTGTTATATTCATTGTGTGATGTAGTGTTGATGTTACGAGTGATGTTATGTTCACTTTGTTACTCAGGGCCATAGATAGGGAGTGATGTTATGTTCACTTTGTTACTCAGGGCCATAGATAGGGAGTGATGTTATGTTCACTTTGTTACTCAGGGCCATAGATAGAGTGATGTTATGTTCACTTTGTTACTCAGGGCCATAGATAGGGAGTGATGTTATGTTCACTTTGTTACCCAGAGCCATAGATAGAGTGATGTTATGTTCACTTTGTTACTCAGAGCCATAGATAGGGAGTGATGTTATGTTCACTTTGTTACTCAGGGCCATAGATAGAGTGATGTTATGTTCACTTTGTTACTCAGGGCCATAGATAGAGTGATGTTATGTTCACTTTGTTACTCAGGGCCATAGATAGGGAGTGATGTTATGTTCACTTTGTTACTCAGGGCCATAGATAGAGTGATGTTATGTTCACTTTGTTACCCAGAGCCATAGATAGGGAGTGATGTTATGTTCACTTTGTTACTCAGGGCCATAGATAGGGAGTGATGTTATGTTCACTTTGTTACTCAGAGCCATAGATAGGGAGTGATGTTATGTTCACTTTGTTACTCAGAGCCATAGATAGGGAGTGATGTTATGTTCACTTTGTTACTCGGGGCCATAGATAGGGAGTGATGTTATGTTCACTTTGTTACCCAGAGCCATAGATAGGGAGTGATGTTATGTTCACTTTGTTACTCAGAGCCATAGATAGAGTGATGTTATGTTCACTTTGTTACTCAGAGCCATAGATAGGGAGTGATGTTATGTTCACTTTGTTACCCAGAGCCATAGATAGAGTGATGTTATGTTCACTTTGTTACTCAGAGCCATAGATAGGGAGTGATGTTATGTTCACTTTGTTACCCAGAGCCATAGATAGGGAGTGATGTTATGTTCACTTTGTTACCCAGAGCCATAGATAGAGTGATGTTATGTTCACTTTGTTACTCAGAGCCATAGATAGGGAGTGATGTTATGTTCACTTTGTTACTCAGGGCCATAGATAGGGAGTGATGTTATGTTCACTTTGTTACTCAGAGCCATAGATAGGGAGTGATGTTATGTTCACTTTGTTACTCAGAGCCATAGATAGGGAGTGATGTTATGTTCACTTTGTTACTCAGAGCCATAGATAGGGAGTGATGTTATGTTCACTTTGTTACCCAGAGCCATAGATAGGGAGTGATGTTATGTTCACTTTGTTACCCAGAGCCATAGATAGGGAGTGATGTTATGTTCACTTTGTTACTCAGGGCCATAGATAGGGAGTGATGTTATGTTCACTTTGTTACTCAGGGCCATAGATAGGGAGTGATGTTATGTTCACTTTGTTACCCAGAGCCATAGATAGGGAGTGATGTTATGTTCACTTTGTTACTCAGGGCCATAGGTAGGGAGTGATGTTATGTTCACTTTGTTACCCAGAGCCATAGATAGGGAGTGATGTTATGTTCACTTTGTTACTCAGGGCCATAGGTAGGGAGTGATGTTATGTTCACTTTGTTACTCAGGGCCATAGATAGGGAGTGATGTTATGTTCACTTTGTTACCCAGAGCCATAGATAGGGAGTGATGTTATGTTCACTTTGTTACTCAGAGCCATAGATAGGGAGTGATGTTATGTTCACTTTGTT